>NC_134269.1:29819384-30066884 GCF_031893055.1 Leptodactylus fuscus
CTACCTCTAGTCCTGGTGTAGGTTACAGCTGACCTGGGGGGTTATAGGCTCTATTGCATAACATTAAGGTATCAGACAGATGGGTAGACATGTATAGGGTAAGGTCAGGGCTGGTGGAGTAGGTTCACAGTCAACAGATAATTTTAATACAATGTATTTATCAAAAACCCATAAGAAATGAGGACCCTCGATATTGTCCCGTTTGTCACCCCTATGAACAAATATTCCCAACTCTGAGGCCCACAAGATAAGTCCTCGGGGACCAAATTTGTGACAGCGACTACATTAACCCATCCATATGTATGGACTTGTAGCCAACGCTTATAACGTCTAGTCACATGTAGGAGACCGCCATGGCAGATAATGACCCGTCATATAAACTTAGTGACCCCCTTAAGTTAGTGAAGTTGTGGTATGTGAGAGCGAGAGGCAGGGGTCACATTTATCTCCCCTCCTGTCTTCCATAGTTAATAAATTTAGCTCTAGATTAAAAGTATTGATCGTGTCAGCGGCGTGATAAATACCGTGAGGGAGGGAAATAAAAAGAGGTGTGAGGAGTATGAGGTGTGTGAGTAAACACTGTGCGAGATATGGACAGGAGCGGATAGATAGTATATATGGAAGAGGGCAGTTACAAAACGTGTCGGGTATACAGAACTATAGGCGTCAGAGGTATACACATGTAAAAAGTTGCATACAGAACATAAGGTCTATGACAATGTTGGATTTGGTTCCTTATAGAGGATATTGAACGTCTATATAGAGCATATGCTCGACCGCTTGTTAGCATTGTATATAGGGGACGTCCCCTATATAATGTAATAGGGTATTTGTGAATCATCCCATAAAGAAATAGACCATAGACATAAGTGATGGGCTCTAAAGTTACCTCCATATTGGATTGTCTTCTGCTGGTTTTGGAGCCCTGTTGTAGCCGAGGGTCCTCTGGTAATATGGCAGACCGGTCAGGGCGCCATAATGCTGACACTTAACTAAACTCATACTGTACAAGTGTATCAGAAAGTTGTAGAACTTTCCATGTAGGGTTCAGACTTATATAACTGGGATATCTCTATACGGCGGAGGGAATAGTCCCTTAATGTGGCATAGGGATAGGGAACGGTACTCACTAGCAGGATATGCTCTTAGGTGCACTACGTCTACCTATATACAGGGCATAAATAAATCATATATATATAGTAGTGAGTCTTATTTGTCACAAGATGGAAGTCAGACGGTGAGAAGTAATATTGTATCCTGAACTATGTAAAGGACTGTTATATGATATAGGTCATAAAGCTTATATAGCAGTCAGTCAGCCTCCTCGTATTACTCTGTCTGCAAATGTACATGTATATACAGTATAGCTGGACTGGATAGAATATATATATAAATATATATATATATATATATATATATATATATATATATATATATATATATATATATATGCGCCCAAGTCAGACGGAATGAGTCTGGGTCAGATATACAAAAAAAAAATAAAAAAATACAAAACTGTATATAGGAGACTGTTCTGATTTCTCCTAGAACTGTCTCTTCTATGTGAGACATGTCTCATCTCTTTACAGCCAGCTGCTAGACTGCTATCATCTCCACATTCACCTGTCTCTTCTAGATTTGACTGGTCTCTTCTCTACAGTCATCTGTCTCTTCTATATTAGACTTCTTGTCTCCTCTATAATAGACTGCTCTCATTGTCTCCTCAGTCCACTGTCTGTTCTATACCATACTGGTCTCCCTCACTAAGCTGTCTCTCCTGTAGAGTCACCTGTCTCTTCTATATTAGACTGGTGTCCTCTCCCTAGTCAACTGCTCCATATATATTAGACTGCTCCCCATCTCTCCACAGTCCACTGTCTCTTCTATAATAAACTGCTCTTCTTCTCTCCATATTAACCCGTCTCTTATATATTAGACTGCTCTCCCTCTCTCCTCACTCAGCTGTCTCTCCGGTATCATCTTCTCTCATAATCTCCACTGTCCACTATCTCTTTTATATTAGACTGTTCTCCCTCTCTCTCCACTTAGCTGTCTCTTATATATTAGACTGCTCTCCTTCTCTCCATATTAACCTGTCTCTTTTGTATTATACTGCTCTCTCTCTCTCCCCAGTCAGCTGCCTCTTGTATATTAGACTGCTTTCGCTCTCAGCTGTCTCTCCTGTACCAGCCGGCTCTCCTAGTCTCCACAGTCCACTGTCTCTCCATCACCAGTCCGCTCCCTTTCTCTCCCCAGGCAGCGCTGTCTCTTTCTTCTCACTCCTGGATATTAACGCTCTTTTGATAGGCTATTATTTGGTACTCTATATTTTTGCGACTCTCTCGTGCGAGACTCTGATTTATGAACATGTCTGTGAATCCCAGCACCCCCTCCTATAGCACCATTCTGTTAACCCCTCACTTGCCAGCAAGGTGCTACACCTGTCCGTATACTCCGTCTCTTACCACGGGCCTGCAGGCCGAGGCGGCACAACATTTGGCATTTATGGTACTCTGCTATATATTATATATCTGGTGGCGTCATATACAAGCCTATAGTCCATGACCAGGCTCTTATCACAATATATGACTTTACATAGGACTGCAGGTAAGCCGACTGCATTATATTAACTCCTAATGTACATGTAATGCAGGCGCCGATGAAAGAGCACACTCAGCTCTGCTATATCTGTAGATTCTCTCCAGACATCTGATGATCTCCCATGACATACTAGTAGTATACGGACCATTAGCGTTATACCAGGCTTATCTCTAGAGGTGCCATAGTATACTATTACGGTTATGGTGGACAGGGCTGCGCTACATCCACATAGGACAATGGCGGCCGGGCATAGGATAGGATAATGTATGGTCCTATAGAAGGTAAGAATAGAGAAGATTGGATGGGCTGGCATCACTTCTACTTCCCTTCCTTAAATTCGCATTCTGTGTGCTTCTTATGGTCCATCTCCCCCACCTCCTCCTCTGCCAGCTCCCCCTCCCCTGGCTGTCTCTGTGGTATCCCTCTCTGACATAGCTCCAGACAGCTGTTAAACGACTTAATCTCTTAAAAATAGTTTTAATTTTCTGCCTCCTATTGATCGCCGGCTCCCAATTAATCAGCCGAGTGGAGCCGCGAGGGTAGGAGGGTCCAGGGTGCCCCCTAGGGCCGACTGGGGGTTGGTGAATTCACCTATGCACTTGTCCATGCCAAAGACTGCTAGGAGACCCATGGGTTCCAACTTGATTAACCCCTACCATACTGACATCCCAAAAATATTACCATATTAACCATTTCTCTTCCCTGTATGTTTGTTTGGCAGGCTCTGGCTTCTGTCTACTTCATACACGAGTCTCTGCGTAGTGTGCAGATCTATGATTTTCAAGGTAAGAAAGATGGATTTATATATAGAGGACGTAAAGTGTTTTCTATACAGAGATCCTTATATTAATAGTTATGTTAGATACATGCCGGCTAGGTACGTGCCAGTCTCTTTATAATAACACCAGTGCTGATATTAGGTATGTGCCAGTCTCTTTATAGTAATACTGGTGTGGGTATTAGATACGTGCTAGTCTTTTTATAATAATACTGATATGTTATAATAAAGATACTGGCAAGTTTCTAATATCAGCACTAGTATTATTATAAAGCGACTGGCACATATGTAACCTCAGCACTAGTATTATTATGAAGCGACTGGCACATATGTAACCTCAGAACTAGTATTATTATAAAGCGACTGGCACATACGTAACCTCATCACTAGTATTATTATAAAGTGACTGGCACATATCTAACCTCAGCACTAGTATTATTATAAAGCGACTGGCACATATGTAACCTCATCACTAGTATTATTATGAAGCGACTGGCACATATGTAACCTCAGAACTAGTATTATTATAAAGCGACTGGCACATACGTAACCTCATCACTAGTATTATTATAAAGTGACTGGCACATATCTAACCTCAGCACTAGTATTATTATAAAGCGACTGGCACATATGTAACCTCATCACTAGTATTATTATGAAGCGACTGGTACATATCTAACCTCAGCACTAGTATTATTATAAAGCGACTGGCACATATCTAATCTCAGCATTAGTATTATTATAAAGAGACTGGCACATATCTAACCTCAACACTAGTATTATTATGAAGCGACTGGCACATATCTAACCTCAGCACTAGTATTATTATAAAGCGACTGGCACATATCTAACCTCAACACTGTATTAATATAAAGTGACTGGCACATATCTAACCTCAGCACTAGTAGTATTATAAAGAGACTGGCACATATCTAACCTCAGCATTAGTATTATTATAAAGTGACTGGCACATATCTAACCTCATCACTAGTATTATTATGAAGTGACTGGCACATATCTAACCTCATCACTAGTATTATTATAAAGAGACTGGCACGTATCTAGAATCAGCAGCAGTATCACTCTAAAGAGACTGTCAGGTATCTAACCTTAGCACCGGTAGTATTATAAAGAGACTGGCAGGTATCCAACCTCAGTACTGATGTTATTATAAAGACTATGTTGACTGCTCCATATACATGGTGTGTCTTTCAGCAAAATCCAACTTGTCTACTGGCCTCACACCAGACTCTCAAAAACCACGTACCTCAGGCCAGTACAAACCCAGAACCTCCCCCTAGACCAGACTGCCCCCCCTCCCCAGACCTCCCCTGCTTAGATATCCCAATCTAGACGTGCCTGTATACAGACCCTAGACCAGGATGTCCTGTTATAGACCCTAGTTTGGGGATGAAGGCCACCATCTACTCCTGACCTGTCGTGGTATGGTAGGTGGACTGATATACTCACTGTTATGGTCTTGCCCATACCTGACACTTCAATATCTGATTTTTTTGTTATTTAAACGTATTTATGGATTTTGAGTCACCAATGTCTTTTCCACTGTCATCTTATCCCTCAGAAAAAAACTTTATGTCCGTTTCGGGCCATACAATGTGGATGGGATCACTCGAGGATTGTCCCACAGTACACAAGGAGAGATTCCCCCAAGACTTCTGGCAGGAGGTACATACATCAGTATTACTGGTACATCTCTTAGGGTATGTTCACACGGAGGAATCCTTTCCAAAAACAGGCCCAATTCTACCTCCCAATTGTGTGCGTCCTGTTTGATCTTGCCCCAGTTTTCACCACAGAAGCCACGATATTTGGCCGGCCTCAAATCTATTGTCTTACATTGTATGAGGCTACTCACACCTGCAAACCTTACCAGAAACCCAAGATTCAGCCTGAGCTTTCTGCTGTGGGTCCCATATGACCAGTTTTTGGAGGAGACCCCTCTCCAAATTCTCCCCAGAGAACATATCCTTAGCAAAGGGGCAGTATTATCCATGGTGTCCAACCACAACTGAAGTGCCATGGCCCATGGGCATCGACATCTGTTGTTCTAATTCTGTCACCTCCAATGGAGCTAGTAATTGAGTTGTCCAATATTAACAAAAAACATGGCTGCCCTCTTCCAAAAAATAACACCTGGGGTGTGGTATTATAGTTCTGCCCTGTTCACTTTGACAGAGCTGAGCTGCAGTACTAGACACAACCTATAGACAGGAGTAGCGCTAGTTTCGGGAAAAGAGCAGCCATGTTTTCTAATCCTGGACAAGTCCTTAAATTTGCTGAGCTCCCAGGTTCACAGTTCCAGGCCGATGTTAATGGTTAAACTGTTTGTTATGGGGTGGCGTGGTAGGATTTCCCCAGGATGCCGAGTCAGCCCATAGTAGGGTACGCCAGGGGCGTGACTACCGTAGAAGCAGCGGAGGCGGCTGCCACAGGGCCTGGGCCATTAGGGGGCCCGGTGACAGCCACTACCGCTGCGGCTTTATGTAGATGACATAGACTTTACCTTCTAAGTATTGCATAGAAGGTAATTGATTTAACTGTAGGTTTTTGGGTTCCTCTTTCACATTTTTGGAGAAAAGTCCCATGTAGGTTGGTCTTTTTTGGGAACAAAACTATAGTGGAGGTATCCGGACAACCATATGGCATTCCATATTGGATGTGGTCATGTGAAGGAGTCCTAAATGTGAGACCCTAAACCAGTTGACTGTAAAAAAGTATTCTTATTTAGTCTCTCCATATGTCCTCTCCATACACATTGGACACATGTAAAGTATCCCTTTTCCTAACATGAATATGCTTCATCTCTTACATCCCTTACATATTACAAATAATGTTTAACATGGCCATATGGTCAGGTTTATACCTTTTTGATAGAAGAACCCTCACACAGATAAGCCGATGACATGTTGTACCAATGCTGGGACCACCAGTGATCAGCTGTAATGAGCATGACATTCTGAATTTAATATCCAGTCTCCCTGCAGCACCTCCACAGGAGAAAAGAAGTAGTACACATTGTTTATTGAAATCAATAAGCCAAGTCCTCCAAAGCCATCTATTGCGAACTTTCTCTAATAGGGTATAGAAGATGGGTCTCCTTAACCAGGCTACCCCTATAATAACCTCCTATTTTTATCCACAGTTTGCATGGACTCGCAAGGGATTCATGAAGACAAGATGGCTAGTAAATGGCCGGTTAGTACAATTCAGTCTCCTAATATCAACCTTGTGCTAATGGCTGTGCCACACGCTTGTGTAACACGTGCAGGTAATAGCAGCCAAGTCTTCCCTGGTCGAAGGCTCCACGCAGTGTGATTGTTCTCTAGTTTGACAATCACTATGATAAATTTGTTTGCGTTTGACTCATATCTCCAATAATGAGCAACCCTTGATCCCAATACTTCCCGAGCTTGATCTACTGCAGACTTGTGGCTTGCTGCAGTCTACAAGTCTGTGCGTCCTTCTTTCTCGCTTCGATATAGCCTTATAAGCTCTATCTATCTATCTATCTATCTATCTATCTATCTATCTATCACATATCTATCTATCTATCTATCTATCTATCACATATCTATCTATCTATCTATCTATCTATCTATCTATCTATCACATATCTATCTATCTATCTATCTATCTATCTATCTATCTATCTATCACATATCTATCTATCTATCTATCTATCTATCACATATCTATCTATCTATCTATCTATCTATCTATCTATCTATCTATCTATCTCCTATCTATCTATCTATCTATCTATCTATCTATCTATCTATATCTATCTATCTATATATCACATATCTATCATCTATCTATCTATCTATCTATCTATCTATCTATCTCCTATCTATCTATCTATCTATCTATCTATCTATCTCCTATCTATCTATCTATCTATCTATCTATCTATCTATCTATATATCACATATCTATCTATCTATCTATCTATCACATATCTATCTATCTATCTATCTATCTATCTATCTATCTATCTATCTATCACATATCTATCTATTTATCTATCTATCTATCACATATCTATCTATCTATCTATCACATATCTATCTATCTATCTATCTATCTATCTCCTATCTATCTATCTATCTATCTATCTATCTATCTATCACATATCTATCATCTATCTATCTATCTATCTATCTATCTATCTCCTATCTATCTATCTATCTATCTATCTATCTATCTATCTATATATCACATATCTATCTATCTATCACATATCTATCTATCTATCTATCTATCTATCTATCACATATCTATCTATCTATCTATCTATCTATCTATCTATCTATCACATATCTATCTATCTATCTATCTATCTATCTCCTATCTATCTATCTATCTATCTATCTATCTATCTATCACATATCTATCTATCTATCTATCTATCTATCTCCTATCTATCTATCTATCTATCTATCTATCTATGTATCTATCTATCACATATCTATCTATCTATCTATCTATCTATCTATCTATGTCATATCTATCTATCTATCTATCTATCTCATATCTATCTATCTATCTATCTATCTATCTATCTATCTATCTATCATCTATCTATCTATCTATCTATCTATCATCTATCTATCTCCTATCTATCTATCTATCTATCTATCTCATATCTATCTATCTATCACATATCTATCTATCTATCTATCTATCTATCTATCTATCACATATCTATCTATCTATCTATCTATCTATCTATCTATCATCTATCTATCTATCTATCACATATCTATCTATCTATCTATCACATATCTATCTATCTATCTATCTATCTATCTATCTATCTATCTCCTATCTATCTATCTATCTATCTATCTATCTATCTATCTATCTATCCAGGGCCGGCTCCAGGTTTTTATGGGCCCTTGGGCGACACCTCCTTGTAAAGGAGGTGGGGGAGTCATAGCCATACCTCCCAATCTTTTAAAGAGTAGAAAGAGGGGCAAAATGTGCGGCGCGCTCTGCGCGCCGCTGCAAATTTAGCTCCACCCACTTTTATGTTGATTCCACCCATTCTCATTCATTTATTATGTGCTCCCACAAAGTATAATCCTCCTACAGTCACCTGTAAATTATATGCCCCCCCTCCATCTCTCCTCCAGTTTCATATACACCCTTCCTCTGCCCCCAGTTTCATGTCCCCCCCTCCATCTCTGTCCCCAGTTTCATCACGTTCTCCCGCTTCATCTGCCCACAGTTTCATGTCCCCTGTCTCTGCCCCAGTGTCATGCCGTTCCCCCCCTCCCCTTCATTTGCCCCTTCAGTTTCATTGGGCCCCCTCAATCTCTGTCCCCAGTTCCATGCCGTTCTCTCCCCACCCCCTCCATCTGCCCCAGTGTCATGCTGTTCTCCCCCCCTCCATCTGCCCCAGTGTCATGCCGTTCCCCCCCTCCCCTTCATTTGCCCCCCAGTTTCATGGGCCCCCTTCATTATGTTTCACCTTAATATGTAATACAAACTAACACTTACAATCACCTTCTATCACTCACCTTCCATTGTTCCCCCGATGCTCCTCTCTCCAGTCACATACGCGATGCAGGAGCTGTGAGATCAGCTCCTGCTTAGCTCCGGCCCGGCTTGCGTGTGTAAGCGTGATGTGATGACGTCATCACGCCTACACACGCAAGCCGGGCCGGAGCTTTAAAGCAGGAGCTGATCTCACAGCTCCTGCATCGCGTATGTATTCCAGCTCATCGGCGGACGGACGCCGATGAACTGAAATTGTGACAGGCAAGTGCCGGGGGGCCCCCAGAGGCTCTGTGGGCCCCGGCACTTGCCCGACTATGCCGTGCGCTGACGCCGGCCCTGTATCTATCTATCTATCTATCTATCTATCTATCTCATCTGTCTATCACATATCTATCTATCTATCTATCTATCTATCTATCTATCACATATCTATCTATCTATCTATCTATCTATCTATCTCCTATCTATCTATCTATCTATCTATCTCTCTCATATCTATCTATCTATCTATCTATCTATCTATCTATCTATCTATCACCTATCTATCTATCTATCTATCTATCACATATCTATCTATCTATCTATCTATCTATCTATCTCCTATCTATCTATCTATCTATCTATCTATCTATCTATCTATCTATCTATCAATCACATATCTATCTATCTATCAATCACATATCTATCTATCTATCTATCTATCTCCTATCTATCTCATATCTTTACTTTACTTTACTTTACTTTACTTTTGGTAGAGTTGGAAGGGACCTCAAGGGCCATCGGGTCCAACCCCCTGCGAGTGCAGGTTTTCCTAAATCATCCCAGCATATGTTTATCCAGATTCCGCTTGAAGATTTCCATTGATGGAGCGCCCACCACCTCCCGTGGCAGCCTATTCCACTCTCTCACTACCCTCACTGTCAGAAAGTTTTTCCTAATGTCTAATCTGTATCTCTTTCCCTTTAGTTTCATCCCATTGCTAAAGGGAAAGAGATACAGATTTGACATTAGGAAAAACTTTCTGACAGTGAGGGTAGTGAGAGAGTCTATCTATCTATCTATCTATCTATCTATCTATCTATCTCCTATCTATCTATCTATCTATCTATCTATCTATCTATCTATCTATCTCCTATCTATCTATCTATCTATCTATCTATCATCTATCTATCTATCTATTTATCTATCTCCTATCTATCTATCTATCTATCTATCTATCTATCTATCTATCATCTATCTATCTATCTATCTATCTATCTATCTCCTATCTATCTATCTATCTATCTATCTATCTATCTATCTATCTATTTATCTATCTCCTATCTATCTATCTATCTATCTATCTATCATCTATCTATCTATCTATCTATCTATCTCCTATCTATCTATCTATCTATCTATCTATCTATCTATCTATCTATCTATCTCATCTGTCTATCTATCATCCAAGCAACATAGCCCTATTCCCTCACATCTTGATACTTTTTTATTGGGGGCCTGTCAAACAAATGTGTCCTCTATATTTAAGGATGTTCGATCTTGTGAACCTTCACCTCTTCCATGATGCCTCAAACCTGGTGTCAAGTGACTGCTCCCCATCTGTATACAGCGCCAACCGTAGAAGAGGTCTATACCACGTTCTATCAAGGTACCGATCAATGCCCAATGTGGGACTCATTTATGTATATTGGCCTGAATTTACTGTAATGTTCCCCTCAAGTATAAAGAACGCCTTCATACTGAATATAAAGTAACATGATACTATTGGTTTCTCGTTTCCTATACCCTTATCATCTTTCGTGGCTATATGTCACTTTTTTATGTTCCACAGGTTAAAAGATGACAGTAACACGCCATTTTTCCTGTTTGGGGATTTTAACTTTCGATTGGACTTGAAAAGTCTCATCCAGGTTAGAGGATCGTTGATTGAAATGTCGGACATTTTAGGGCACTAGTTTATACCATGTACTGAGTATGATCCTATACCTACAGGCCCAAGGCTGGTCCTCAAGTGGCACCAAAGGCACAGATGGGCAGACTACTGTGTACGAACAGGATGGAGAGGTAGAATTGTCCTAAGGTTCTAATGCTCCAACTTCCCTCCTATGTCCTTCTGCATCCATCCATCTATCTATCTATCTATCATCTATCTATCTATCTATCTATCTATCTATCTATCTATCTATCTATCTATCTATCCATCCATCTATCTATCTATCTATCTATCTATCTATCATCTATCTATCTATCTATCTATCTTCTATCATCTATCTATCTATCTATCTATCTATCTCATATCTATCTATCTATCTATCTATCTATCTATCTATCTATCTATCTATCTCATATCTATCTATCTATCTATCTCCTATCTATCTATCTATCTATCTATCTATCTCATATCTATCTCCTATCTATCTATCTATCTATCTATCTATCTATCTCCTATCTATCTATCTATCTATCTATCTATCTATCTATCATCTATCTATCTTCTATCTATCTATCTATCTATCTATCTATCTATCTATCTATCTAATCATATCCTATCTATCTTCTATCCATCTCTCCTCATCTTTCATTTGGTATCACCTCTCTTTCTCTCTCGCTTTAGGTTCAGCTTATCATGAAATGTAAAAGGTTTGAACATCAAAATGCAAAGGTTTTTCTGGATGAAAATGTGCACATGGTGAGAAGTCTTCCATCTTGTCTCTATATTTTTGTTGCCCATTGCTGGGACCATGTCATCACTGTACAAACCCACCCATCAGTAAGATCTACGAGTTTATTTGTAGATCACTCTATAAGAAATAGAACCTAATGACACATGACTGACTTTAAAGTCATCTCCAGATGGTGTCCAGATCTGCTGGACCATTGGGTCCATTGTTGTGTCAGAGCCTGAGCCCCTGGTGGATCTTCTGTTACTCTGGTGGACCAGTCTAACCCTTTATGTTCAATATGCTGAAAAACCAGTCTGTCCATTTGACCAAATCTATACAAAATGGCTTCTATTGCTCATGGACCACAAATGGACGATCACATGAGGTTAGCTTCATCTGGTTTCTTTTGTTTGTAGCTGCTCAGATTTGACCATGAACCTGTCTCCTTCTTGGATGAACTGACTGAGGTCCAGATCTCCTTTCCACCCACGTAAGAAAAGTTTCTTCAGTATGGCTGACTATGATGTTGGACAGTTTTCTATACGTATTTTTGCTTTTTTTTAATATTCCCAGGTATCCATTCAGTGAAAACACCACCAAGCCTTCAGAGTTTATGGGTACACGATGCCCCGCGTGGTGTGACCGGGTCTTCATGTCTCACACAGCCAGAGCCTTATTGCAGAAGGTAAGTCCTGGTCACCATTGGACTTTATTCCTCCATCTTCCTATCATCTCTTCCTTTCGTTCTTCTCATCTTCCGCAGGGTTATCACCGAGAGGCTTGTGTACGATATGGGAGGATTGGGGGGGATGTCTGTATGGGGGATCACAAGGTAAGATAGAATAAATATTCTTACCTGCAAATTTACATTGCAAGACTCACTCCCTGACAGGTCTTTCTTTCTATGTCTAGCCCGTGTTCCTCTACTTTGAAATGGAGACCAAACATGACCATCCAAAAAACTGACCGGTAAGCCAATATTTCCTCATGGAATCATGTGCCTTATAGACGGCAGGAGTACCAGATTTGTTGGGATTGTCCTTATTTTGTAAGGACAATGGTGGCAAATTTGGTGGATGATTCAGTTGGGGAGATGGTGTCACAAGCGGATTTTTTTAGACATTGGCCTTTATCTTTTGGACTGGTCCAATGGGTATTACTCACCTCGCGCCTCACCCCTCTTTAAAAATCAGGGATCCTAAATGCTCTGAGCACTGAGGCCTTGAAGAAGAGAAGAGGTGAGGAGTTCTAGAGGTCTAGTTTGGGATCTGATTTATGGGGTCTGTGGCTGTTTATGGGGTTTAGTATGGGGCCTGAATTTTGGACCTACATGAAGCTCCTGGGCCACAAGGCAAAATCTGTGGTGTATGAGGCCTTAGTGAAATACAGTATATACCATTGTGTGTATTCCCTCGCCTTGTCATATCTTTCTCCCCACAGGTCGACCATGACTCCCTGACATCCTGGTGACAGAAGGGTCTTCTGGGAGGGGGATCTGTTTACTAGATATTTTTGTCTTTTCACTTATTTAATATTATTTTATTTAAAATACAAGTAACATAATCCTCTTGCTATTATTATGTGTGATTTATTCATGGTGATCTATGTATTTACGTATAGTTCCAGGCTTTACAGACATGGTCAGTCACCGTCCCATATTGGGCTCACAATATAAATTCCATATCAATATGTCATTGGAGTGCCCAGAGGAAAACACGGGAAGAACATACAAACTACATGCTGTGCTTGGTCAAAGTTGAAACCAGAGTGATAACCACTGAGGCTCCAGGTGCTGCCCCCTATCTTTCTGACCTGGTAGCACTGGCCTAACTAAACCCAGTAGTCAGGGGGGCACACAGGTCTCCCTCAACCCACATGATTTCTATATTGTGACCAGGTTATTGTCTCATACATGTAGTGTCCCTGCCTGATAACCTGTCCACAATAAGGACACCATGGCGGAGTTTCTGACAAGTCCCAGACTATAGAAAGTTCCTGCATTTATGGTCATATCTATTGGTCACCGATCAATACAACAGATGTCACCACTATGATGGTCGGAGAAAATGTTTAATATTCTGCAAAAATTTTAGCTACTTATATTTGCCAAAATGTTTCACTTTTAATTGTCCACAAATCTACATAACGTTTAAGTTTCCTTATCCTGAATTTAGTTTCCATTTGGTATTGTGCATATTCACTTGAATGAGACCAAGTCAATGGGGTCTGCCAGGCTCCGTGTGTATCTGCTGTCATAGTGGTCCACCTCTCTGTGGTTTGGGTCCTCTGACGGAACCGAATGATGTGTAACTGGTGCTAATATGAACCTAGCGAAATCTGGACTTCAGTTGAAAACCATTGGCTCTGGAAAAAATGCTGCATGTTCTAGAATATAATATAATTTAATGGAATAGAATAGAATAGAATATATATCCATCAGTATAGTTGCAGCAGATTTGCAGCCCATTCTTTGCTATTTCTTCTCCCCTTATCCATGGATCATTTGTTGGGCTCCGGCCAAGTTGCGGTGTTCCTCATATATTCCTTTATATGACTATATGGACCCCTCCAAAATCTAGAATTCCTTGTACACATCAGATCTATAGAAGGAGCTGTATGCACGCCCCAATAATATCACACTACACCAGACTGCACATAGGTTGCGGCAGCAGATAGGACTTTTGTCACATGTAGAGGAAGTAGAGAAGATTACATGACATTTATTTCATGGGTTATCTCATAATGACTCTGATTCTCGCTCCACTTCTGATATATGGACTTCTCAGGCAGTCAGTAAGCTCACGGCGCCATTGTATTACTGACAGCTATGTGTACATGTACTTAAGACCCCGAGTCAGCAAGTCATGGAAGGACCTCCCTGCTTGGATAGAGGTGAGTATATCCCTGCTTGGATAGTGGTGATTATATCCCTGCTTGGATAGAGGTGAGTATATCCCTGCTTGGATAGTGGTGATTATATCATGCAATGCACTCAGATATCATTTTGAGTGTCATCCAAGTCGCTGTAAGCTCAGCCCCACATTGGCGTGACACTTGGTCATGTGCATTGGACCCAAGGCTTACAGTATACCCGGTGTACATATTCATTTACACCATATTACATTGATGGGGGGGCTGTCTGGGAGCCTGCTGGGCATTGATCACACTGCGTCTGGCCCTGCGCCACTGTGCAGCGACCGCCGCGGAGAGCTGAGAATGCCCAGACTGGAAGATTAACCCTTACAATGTAAGAAAATGAATATAAATATCCTTTGGTGCAGGGTTTTGATCCATGAAGACCCCAGTACTGGCATCTGACACCATTCTGCCGAAATTCATCCCTGCCAGCTCTGCAATACCAAAACATTTTCTAGTATACTGTGATGCATAGTAACATATAACACACATCACATGTGCAGGGCCATTGTTATTCTGTAGGGGGTAGACTTGTAATATCCTGAATTAGGAGTAGATCGAAGGTAAGGTTGTCTGGTTTAGAAAACCCCTTTCAAGTTGAGTTACTAGGTGGAGGTCCCCTATTTAGGATCTTCATCTAGCAGCCATAGTATAGGGAGCCCTTACCATCACATTGGAGGACCTGGTATATCAGTGCATTACAAGGAACGCCCATTGATTTACATAAGATCTGTGTAATACTCCATGTCTCCTGTGGGGGAGCTGTAACGAAACTGAACAATCAATGCCGGGTTCTCCACTGATAGATCGAGTCTCGACTGTGAAACTAGGCCAGGAACCCATACTATAATCCTCAGAGTCCGTTGCCCCACAGTGTCCAGGCCGGTAACTCAGGACTCCGTCGTGTGAAGTTGGCCCAGAATTGATCTCATCATCAGGGATCCATCTGGACTAATCACACAAAACATTAAAATTCTGCAGTGACTTTCCCATCCAGCAGGAAGCTGAGGTATGGAGAGCTGTATGGAAGGTCTGGATTTTTCGGTCAATTCAGTGGAGGGTTGAAACTATAAACTGATGGCCGTATGTAGTCGGTGAAACAACCAGAGTCTATATGGTTCCTTCCATATAGTTGCATCTAAAGCAGCTGTGTTGTGAAAGGACCCATCAAACAGCTCAATGTATCTCAGCTTCCTTGATGGATATTGTAGGTAGAAGCCTTTGTAGGACTGGATATGGTAATTTCTCTGTAGTCACGAGAGTGTAAATGTACTTGTGTCATAGTGACTGCGGACCCACACCAGTGTAATGCACACCTTCCCTATCAAGGTCAACCTCATTTAGATAAATGACCTCTCTCCTGGTTCCTCCACTCCCTCGCACGCCCTCAGGAGGTACGCCCTCACCCCCCTCATTACTTACTTGGAACAGGATAACAAAACATGCCTACTTCTTCCAAAAACAGCACCACACCTGTTCACAGGTGGTCTGTGGTATTGCAGCCAAACCCCATTCACTTAAAAGTAGCTAAGCTGCAATACCAGAGACAACCCACAACAGGTGTGGCGCTGTTTCTGTAAGATTTAGTAATCGTGGGCGACCAATTTACACGCACAAAAACAAAGGAACTTGTGCACGTTTAATGATCATTTTGGATACACATGGCGATACAGGAGTTGGATTTGTCCCATACATCAGAGAACATATGACAACGTTGAATTTTTCTTTAACGGATTATTATATGTACAGTCCCCGAAGAGAAGGATGGATATTACCATACTGTGGAAGGGTCCGGTCTATAGGATTAGAAAGACATGGCGGCTTTCTTCCAGAAACAGCGCCACACCAGTCTATAGGGAGTTAATCGGACTGAGCTGCAATACCACACATGGCCTGTGGAGAGGTGTGGCGCTGTTTTTGGAAAAAAGTAGTCATGTTTTTCTAATCCTATACAAACCCTTTAAGCATTGAGGTTGACCTGGCCCCGATGGTAATAATTTTCCTCCAGAATTGGCTTCTTTCGATCTCCCCCGGGTTACGAGTCTTTAGAAAGCTATGAGATATACTTTATATAAGCCGATAAATACAAGTTCCATAGGCTGCATTCATGGATAGTCTATCATGAGGAGTCTTCGACCGCAATGCAGCAAGTCCAGGTTGCAGAGATATCGGGGCCCGCAGTTTGGAAGCTGCAGCGAATGTTGGAAATCTGATGAGGATTGTTGGCACACCAGTCATCGGGGTGAAGCTGATCAGTTTATTTTCCATGGCATTGTCCACATTTTTGACATTGAAGAACAGCGATTGAGGTCCAGTTTTCCAGAACATGCGTGTCGCAGTGTGTTTTCTAGCACATGGTTGATACAGATATCTTTTGGGTTGTAAAGTTTGTTTTGCCCCCCGAATGCTTTATCCACTCCGTCACAGGTTATGAGGGGCCAGGCTGAGGACAGAGAAGGCTGCCCGGTGTTTCCTCAGTAGCAGGCGGATCTTCTCATCATCAGAGTCAGGATCTAATGGTTTGGTATATTCATCATCTTCATTCTCAGAGGGTGTTAAGTCCCCAGGGGCCCGAGAACTAAGGGAAGGTGGCCCTGAGGGGTCAACCGAGCTCTTCTTACGCCACTTAGTGCGGCGGTTCTGAAACCAGACCTAGGGAACAGTACAAATATGTTATTGTTCTTCACCTATCTATCTATCTATCTATCTATCTATCTGTCTGTCTGTCTGTCTGTCTGTCTGTCTGTCTGTCTGTCTGTCTATCATCTATCTATCTGTCTATCATCTATCTATCTATCTCATATCTATCTATCTATCTATCTATCTCATGTCTATCTATCTATCTATCTATCTATCTATCTATCTATCTGACAATGGGAAATAAACACTGTAGAAGATGGCTCTAAAAAGATAAGCTGTGATTGCATGCATGTAATAGGCGAATATTAGACTTAATCTATTATCTATCTATCTATCTATCTATCTATCTATCTATCTGTCTGTCTGTCTGTCTGTCTGTCTGTCTGTCTGTCTATCATCTATCTATCTGTCTATCATCTATCTATCTATCTATCTATCTATCTATCTATCTATCTCATATCTATCTATCTATCTATCTCATGTCTATCTATCTATCTATCTATCTATCTATCTATCTATCTATCTATCTATCTATCTATCTATCTATTTATCTATCATCTATCTATTATCTATCTCCTATCTATCTATCTATCTATCTATCTATCTATCTATCTATCTATCTATCTATCTATCTCCTGTCTATCTATCTATCTATCTATCTATCTATCTATCTATCTGACAATGGGAAATAAACACTGTAGAAGATGGCTCTAAAAAGATAAGCCGCGATTGCATGCATGTAATAGGCAAATATTAGACTTAATCTATTATCTATCTATCTATCTATCTATCTATCTATCTATCTATCTATCTATCTATCTATCTATCTATCTATCTATCTATCCATCCATCCATCCATCCATCCATCCATCCATCCATCCATCCATCTATCTATCTATCTATCTATCTATCTATCTATCTATCTATCTATCTATCTGACAATGGGAAATAAACACTGTAGAAGATGGCTCTAAAAAGATAAGCCGTGATTGCATGCATGTAATAGGCGAATATTAGACTTAATCTATTATCTATCTATCTATCTATCTATCTATCTATCTATCTATCTATCTATCTATCTATCTATCTATCTATCTATCTATCCATCCATCCATCCATCCATCCATCCATCCATCCATCCATCCATCCATCTATCTATCTATCTATCTATCTATCTATCTATCTATCTATGTCCTATCTATCTATCTATCTATCTATCTATCTATCTATCTATCTATCTATCTATCTATCTATCTATCCTTTTATCTTTTATATCTAGCTATAAATTATTTGTCTACCTATTTATTATTTATATTTCTATATATCTGTGACTGTAATATCTATAATCTATGTAATATCTATCTACTGCACATTTGGCTAATAAAGTATGCCACTTTTTTCTACTATAACCTTTTGCAGTGCTGCCTTTTTTTCAGATGTTTTTGTTATCTGGCGATCTATACCCTGGATCTAGCTATCTACAGTCCATCTTTCTATCTTTGAATCAAATATCTATCATCTCTTTAATACCTATCTATCTATCTATCTATCTATCTCCTATCTATCTATCTATCTATCTATCTATCTCCTATCTATCTATCTATCTATCTATCTCCTATCTATCTATCTATCTATCTATCTATCTATCTATCTAACTCCTATCTCTCTCTCTCTCTCTCTCTCTATATATATATATATATATATCCCTGTTTTTCACCCCTCCCTGCTCTTCTTCTCTCTGTATCTCTCTGTCCGCCTTTCTTTTTCTCTCGCTATCTCTCTTTAGCTTTATCTATTTCTTTCTCCTTATCTCTCCATCTGTCTTTCTCTCTCTTTAGCTATCGCTCTCTATGGAACATTCTAATATTTTTGCACTCACCACTAGAGGGCTCTGCTAATTTTCGTGAACATTACAAGCAAAAATATGTATAATGGTAATGGTAACAATATTTATAATGTTGCAGATAATACGTCACTGGCCGTATCTTCTATATGTGTATATGTAATGAGCATGCATCATGGTGGTAATAAGTAGTATATATGATAGAAGAACTCACCTTGACTTGGGACTCGCTCATGCCAAGGCTAAAGGCCAGTCTTGCCCTTTCTGGCCCAGCAAGATACTTTGTTTGCTCAAAGGTCTTCTCCAAGGCAAAGATCTGGTGGCCTGTGAAGGTTGGTCGGGTGTGTTTTTTCCTTGTGGATACATCCGTGCTGCCTGCAGGACCTGAAGACGAGTAAAAAGACACTTAAATTGATGTCTGTAAATTCTAGAACATGTCGGGGACAAGCACCGTACAGTATGCAGGACACTCAAGTCTACCTATGGAGTGAAGTCACCAAGATACTGGTGGCTATCCTAGTGTCATGGGTCTATGTTAATTTTTAATGTTTTACTCTCTACATTTTGATTAATTATGGAAATTTCTAATCTGAAATGGGTAAGAATCTCACAAAACAATGTCAGACATGAACGTAAGAGTTCCATACAAGGTGATCCTTTATCACACGAGGACAGTAGTCCATACCCTGGTGCCGCTTCTTATCTGAAGCTAGATTTCATCCAAACACATATGGTAAGCGTACTGTATCCAATGTCAGCCTGGGATTGTCAACATTTCACCGGAAACCTGCACTAATCTTACTGTGTTCTTTGGTCTCGGATTAAATTATATGACAAATATAGGACGATAAACATTAAGAGCATATAGAACGAAGGCTGAACCTTCTCACATGATCCCCGGTGACAAATATAATGTATAATGGACATTTAGACCCTTTACATGATTTGCAGATTCCATTAAAACAATTGGACCTACCAATATTTTTGGACATTATAAAGTGTGGCTAGCTCTTATTATGTTTCCTATTATATTTTGGTTCTTCCTGGATGTCTACGTGTTTCTGTGCTTTGTACCTCCTCTAAAAATCGAAGTGTTCTCCTAATATCACAATATCGGGGGTCCAGAAAATTGGGGAGGATGGGGATTTATTTGGAAGGGACCTCATGTAGAAATTTTAATCATTGGTTACATAGTAGATGAGGTTGAATGAAGACTCCATCAAGTCCAACCTATAACCCTATCCTACAATCTAGAGGAAGGCAAGGAACATGAGTCGTCCCAACTCCACTCTGGCAATCGGTATAAAACCCTGGATAAACTGTCCTTACCTTGTCTTTGGTGGTCCATCAGAATTAAAGAGTTAAAATTTATTTTGCTACCTATTTCGAGGACCTTGCCCAAAAACCCTTTGAGTGAATCTTAACTAGCCGTCGGACCTCAATTGTTCAATTGGTGGTGCTAGGTATTAATACAGCATTCAACTAACTTTATTTATATATGGTACTCCCCTTGTGTTGTCCCCGTAGATTTCACGAGTACTCACCATTGCTCAATGTCCTGTTGCTCGTTCTCCATTCCTGCCCAATGTCAGTCCATCCGCCTTGGTTCTGACTGCTATAGGGGTTTCCAGTTTTGGCCATGACACTCCCTTGCTCCCCAAAACAAGCACTGGTAGCTGAAGCTCTTCCATATCCCGGCACTGTGGGGTAGGTTGGCAACATCCCACCATGAGGAGCTGGTAGTGGTCGGCTGAGAATGTCTGAGATGCCGTGTGGGGTCCCGGAAGGGATGTGGCATCCAAGTACCGTGCTACTCAGCTTGTGAAAAGTTGTGTGGGCAGAAAACTGGCAACCAGAGGGGGCTTTGATTTCGGAATAAGGAGGCAACATGAAGGCTCCAGGATGGTGGGTCTCCATGATGCTAAATTATTTTAACTCAGTTGTTCTCCTAATATGGTACCAGCGAAACTTCTGGGGGAATTTTCACCATGGGTTAAACCCATGAAAAGGTGGTGGAACTTTGTCCTAAATTCTGATGGCTGTCCGTTGAGTGGGAGTCAGATGGCTAAACCTCTCAGAAAGTCTAATTTCCAGATGTCTAATCTACTGTCTCATATTCTCTTTCTGGCTTCTTATCTCTGTCGAGGTTACTACTCTATTGTAAAGTCTTCTCCGCGGCTCTTAGTTGCACTCTTCGTCTTCTTCTTGCTCTCTCTTCTACACTCTCCCTCTCTGTAATCCCCCTGGTTCTCTGTCTCACCTTGTTCTCTCTCCCTGCCCGGCTGTGTGTTCCTCACTATCTCTCACTCCGTCACTGTCTCTTTCAAACTCTCATTTCTCACTTTCTCGCTCCTTCTGTGCGCTCTCTCTTTTTCTTCCCCCCTCTGTCTTATTCTCTCCCCCTATTGCCTTCCACTCCATCTCATTCCTTCTGCAATCATCATTTCTTTTCTTCACTTTCCTTTCTTTCGATTTCTCCACCTAGATTCCCCCAAGCTCGCCCTTCGTCTCGGCAAAAAATGGCTGTCTCATATCTTATTGTAGAACTTCCCCTGTAATACAGCGGCTCCTTCGACTTCACCCTCGATAGCGCCACTCTTATGGTCGTCTTCTTCCCCTTGTCTATGTCTTATTCCCTGATCTCCAGTCCCAACAACTTTCTGTCTTATAGTCCTGGTAAGGATAGTGTTCAGGTGCGTTGTATTTCACATTGGCTCACCTCCCCCCCTTAGTCATTCCACGTAGTTATTGGCCGACGTGATGGGTGATGGCCAACGATTGGCCGCTCCCCACAGCCTTCGCACCCTGCCGGACGTCCCTAGATAAATGGAACTTTAAGATAGGGAATTAATGAGTTTGATTTTTCCACTGAGATGTTTGTCCACAATCTGCCTATCCCCTCTCCTACACAATGGGATTTATGCTTAGTAAATAGATTACAGGACACAATCCCGGATCTTTGCTCAATCCATCCATGTTATCTTTAATATTATTTTCGGTATATATTTCTATATTACTACGGGTGGGTTCGAGGATGTGGTATACCCATACTGTATCTATCTGCTGTTGATACGTCTTACGTAGAATGATCGGAGTTTCCACTCCGAGACTCCTATTATCTCCCGGACTAGTACCCATATCTCGCTCAATTAAGATACGACCATTGCTGATAAGATGTAATAAGTAGCATAAAAGACAAAGATAATGTGTCAGCCCTGGAAACTGGAAGAAATGAAGGAGTTCCCACTTAGGTTTAGGGTTTGGGTTAATAAAGCCGGCCATACACATTGGATGAATGTGGGCCAAATGAGCCAATCTTGAAGGGATTGGATGATCATCTTATGTGCATGAAATTGTCTCTCTTGGTGGTAGATGTCCAGGCAAAGATGGAACGGGCATGACGGAGTACAACGTTCTCTCAAGGGAGATCAATGGCTGCCAGTTTCTTGCTATTGAGAACACTCACGGCCCGATGGAGGGATGGAAGGAATAGCTCTTGGATGAACGTTAATCATGTTTGTAAGCCCAAGGTCTTATGCACATGGCAGACCATATAGTTGCCAATTGTCCCAAATTTTCCAGGGTAGTCCCTCAATTTTGGCAAGCCCTGGCAAGTAACGAAGGATTATGAAGATAATCTTGTTTCCCTTAGTCCTAACAGCGGCACAATATGGGGAAGTCTTGTGCTGCTGTAGGACGACAGGGAAGAGCAGTTCCAACTGGAAACACATGAGTGGGTGATCCCATGGTGGATGGGGGAGATTTTGAGGGATCAGCTGGAACATTAACATCCCTATTTCACCAATTTCAAAGTTGGTAAGAATACTGACCATTCCATGGTATTCTCCACCATATTTATCGCCAGAATTTATTCTCTGTAATATAGTTTCTATACTTCTAGGAAAGAATATCTCTGTAAAATGGCATCAAATGGAGTAAGCCTCTATACGAACTTGGAGGCTTTCAGAGGTACGATAGAGCCCCAGTCTATGGGTTCCATATTGTGACTGTTCAACTTGTTGGTCGAATTGAACCTTAATACACAAAATATCTGCCGTGGTGTCAGACAGAACTTTAGTGCCATGAATAGCCAAGTTGTGGATTCTTATCTATTGTCCATTGCTTCTGCTCAGGTTTTTCCATGGTGGTGAGACCTCCCAAAAATAACCATAATGAAAGGGCAGCACTCTAACTACCCTTCACAGTATATGTGAGAGTGGCTAGGGTCGGTAGGGCAGCTCCGTTCACTTGAGTGCACCCTAGATTATGCTGAGTCACATTCGCTGTCCTGCCCATTGTTAGAACTTTACGTTTTTTTCAATTTTTTTTTACCACATTACATGGCATCTACTGTATATTTATTACCCTTGGGTCTCGGCCAACCCCCTTAACATCATTTAAATTCCACATATTAGCAAAGCACTATTCTCATGTCAGATATTTTTGGCATATCCACATTATACGCAAGCAATGTCTGATAGATTTAGGATTCCATCCCCGGGACCCGCACCTATCTTCAAAACAGAATTCCCATCCCCCTGTCCTACCTAGTCCCAGAGCAAGAATATGAAGTCTCTGTATGAGGACTGCAGATGGCGGCTTTACGTATATGGCCTGCCCGCCCTGCAGATATGACCAGGGCTATAGATTAGTCACAGTCAAAACAAAGCATGTCCTGCTATAAAAGACCCATGTGACATTTCCTTCTGTCCCTCCAGTCCTATTGATCTTGTAAGTAAAGCGTCATGTATCTGACTGAGCCAGGTTATACAGTATATGGAGCTGTATACACTCCATGTGCGGGTACTCATAATGGAGAATATATCCCTAATACAGCATCTGATATGGAAGAAGAAGAACCCTAAATATGCCAGGCCCTGACTTCTTTCTGGCATGGGTAATGTTAAATCCCCACTCCGGTCCATCGTGACCTTTGATTATTTAAAAATTGGCAAATGGGGAGCAGAAATATCAAAATGGCGCTTTTTGGTGTGAATATGGGTAGTGTGCCAAAGATGTGCCACTTATGGCATAGTTACCATAGTAAACTCCCCCTAATTGATTCTGCCCTAGTTTTATTGGTGGCCATGTGGCTACTGGTAGCAGCATGAGGTGGTACTTTCCCTGGAGCAGATTGAGGTTGCACAGGTTGTTCAGCTCCTCCAGGATGGCACAGCCATATGTTTCGTCTCAAGAAGGTTTGTTGTCTTCCAGCGCAGTCTCAAGAGCGTAGAGAAAACACCATGGCACGAGGAGAGATGGACATGGCCATAGAAGAGCAACAAAACAGCTTTTTCGTGCAAAAAGGAACAGGAGGGACACTGGCAAACCTCTCAAACATGGTCTCCCGCATGCTACTAGTGTGCGTGTCTGACTGGTTAGGAACAGAGTTCATAACGTTGGCACAAGGGCTCTCAACATCTTGTAGAGGGAGCCCAGCACCATGTAGCTGGGTTGGCATTTGCCAGAGAATATGTAGGTTTACAATGGACGCCCATACGCTTCACAAATAAGAACAGGTTCACACTGAGCACATGCGACAGACATGAAATAGTCTGAAGACGCCATGGTGAACATCATCCGCCATGACTGGTTTGAAGATGGTTGAGTGATGATCTGGAATATACTTGGAAGGTGGTAATAACCTCCACATGATAGCTTGTTAGGTACCAGGATGAATTCCTGAGAGCCGCTGTCAGGCCTTACGTTGGTGCAGGGGGTCCTTGGTTCCTCTTAGTTTAGGCAGTACCCAGCCTTATGTAGCCTGCGTCTGTAGGTAGTTTATAGATAACAAAGGCATTAATATCATTGATTGGCCCAGCTGAAAACCTTTGGGACATTACAAAATAGTACGTGATGGCGCCAAGTAACCCCCCTGATGCCCTGATGCAAGTCTGGGAAGAGATCCCCAAGGATACTATGTCATCGGGTGCATGCCCAGATATTGTTGGCACGTGGGGACCATACACACTACTGAATCACTTCTATTTGTATTTATACACGTGTAGGACGACATGGAAGGTCCACACGATGTCCTTTACATGGCGGTACCGTGTCTGTACCATCTGACTGTGGGACCAATGACCTGAGCAGAGCAATCTATAATGATACCAGTTTGTATCACTAGACCCACAGACAGGATGGCATCTGTGGCCACAATATGGTTTGTATAACATGGACAACTGAGGCATGGTTCACATCTGGGCACTGCTCTGTGACATTTGGGTTCACTGGGGGACCTGAAAGATAGAGAGCTGGACCACTAAAACAGCGCATGTCCATGGACCCCATAATGGGTGTCTGCCATTTTTATTCTTAAAATAGCAGAGAGAAAAGTTGGTTTCTGCAGCAGAGTCTACAATGGAGAAACACCCCAGAATGGCCAGAAGCTCCCGGAGACTCTGGGGAAGATGGGAACCTAGCCTAAGGAGAGCCATGTCCACGGAGGCCTAGGGAGCGATACGTGAGAACTATAGATCATGGAGGGGGATATGGAAAAACGGAGTGTGTCTACATTACTGGGGAGTCATAATACCCACATGTGACATCATTAAGATTACATTCTTCTTATTCTGTCATGTCACAGTGTACATATAGATGTTTTTGTGTTTGCAGTATCCCAGTGCTATGATTTCATAGTGGTCATTATAATAGTTCTATGACATCACTGTGTGTATTATCCCTGTACTGTGACATCACTGTGTGTATTATCCCTGTACTGTGACATCACTGTGTGTATTATCCCTGTACTGTGACATCACTGTGTGTATTATCCCTGTACTGTGACATCACTGTGTGTATTATCGCTGTACTGTGAGATCACTGTGTGTATTATCCCTGCACTGTGACATCACTGTGTGTATTATCCCTGTACTGTGAGATCACTGTGTGTATTATCGCTGTACTGTGAGATCACTGTGTGTATTATCCCTGTACTGTGACATCACTGTACTGTGACATCACTGTGTGTATTATCCCTGTACTGTGACATCACTGTGTATTATCTCTGTACTGTGAGATCACTGTGTGTATTATCGCTGTACTGTGAGATCACTGTGTGTATTATCCCTGTACTGTGACATCACTGTGTGTATTATCCCTGTACTGTGACATCACTGTGTGTATTATCCCTGTACTGTGAGATCACTGTGTGTATTATCCCTGTACTGTGACATCACTGTGTGTATTATCCTGTACTGGGACATCACTGTGTGTATTATCCCTGTACTGTGACATCACTGTGTATTATCTCTGTACTGTGAGATCACTGTGTGTATTATCCCTGTACTGTGAGATCACTGTGTGTATTATCCCTGTACTGTGACATCACTGTGTGTATTATCTCTGTACTGTGACATCACTGTGTGTATTATCTCTGTACTGTGACATCACTGTGTGTATTATCCTGTACTGGGACATCACTGTGTGTATTATCCTGTACTGTGACATCACTGTGTGTATTATCGCTGTACTGTGAGATCACTGTGTGTATTATCCCTGTACTGTGACATCACCGTGTGTATTATCCCTGTACTGTGACATCACTGTGTGTATTATCTCTGTACTGTGACATCACTGTGTGTATTATCTCTGTACTGTGACATCACTGTGTGTATTAACGCTGCACTGTGAGATCACTGTGTGTATTATCTCTGTACTGTGACATCACTGTGTGTATTATCTCTGTACTGTGACATCACTGTGTGTATTATCCCTGTACTGTGACATCACTGTGTGTATTATCTATGTACTGTGACATCACTGTGTGTATTATCTCTGTACTGTGACATCACTGTATTATCCCTGTACTGTGACATCACTGTGTGTATTATCTCTGTACTGTGACATCACTGTATTATCCCTGTACTGTGACATCACTGTGTGTATTATCTCTGTACTGTGACATCACTGTGTGTATTATCACTGTACTGTGAGATCACTGTGTGTATTATCTCTGTACTGTGACATCACTGTATTATCCCTGTACTGTGACATCACTGTGTGTATTATCCCTGTACTGTGACATCACTGTGTGTATTATCTCTGTACTGTGACATCACTGTGTGTATTATCCCTGTACTGTGACATCACTGGGTGTATTATCCCTGTACTGTGACATCACTGTGTGTATTATCTCTGTACTGTGACATCACTGTGTGTATTATCCTGTACTGTGACATCACTGTGTGTATTATCTCTGTACTGCGACATCACTGTGTGTATTATCCCTGTACTGTGACATCACTGTGTGTATTATCCCTGTACTGTGACATCACTGTGTGTATTATCCCTGTACTGTGACATCACTGTGTATTATCTCTGTACTGTGACATCACTGTGTGTACTATCCCTGTACTGTGACATCACTGTGTGTATTATCCCTGTACTGTGACATCACTGTGTGTATTATCCCTGTACTGTGACATCACTGTGTGTATTATCCCTGTACTGTGAGATCACTGTGTGTATTATCGCTGTACTGTGAGATCACTGTGTGTATTATCTCTGTACTGTGACATCACTGTGTGTATTATCCTGTACTGGGACATCACTGTGTGTATTATCGCTGTACTGTGAGATCACTGTGTGTATTATCCCTGTACTGTGACATCACTGTGTGTATTATCCCTGTACTGTGACATCACTGTGTGTATTATCCCTGTACTGTGAGATCACTGTGTGTATTATCCCTGTACTGTGACATCACTGTGTGTATTATCCTGTACTGGGACATCACTGTGTGTATTATCCCTGTACTGTGACATCACTGTGTATTATCTCTGTACTGTGACATCACTGTGTGTATTATCTCTGTACTGTGACATCACTGTGTGTATTATCTCTGTACTGTGACATCACTGTGTGTATTATCCCTGTACTGTGACATCACTGTGTGTATTATCTCTGTACTGTGACATCACTGTGTGTATTATCTCTGTACTGTGACATCACTGTGTGTATTATCCTGTACTGGGACATCACTGTGTGTATTATCCTGTACTGTGACATCACTGTGTGTATTATCGCTGTACTGTGAGATCACTGTGTGTATTATCCCTGTACTGTGACATCACCGTGTGTATTATCCCTGTACTGTGACATCACTGTGTGTATTATCTCTGTACTGTGACATCACTGTGTGTATTATCTCTGTACTGTGACATCACTGTGTGTATTAACGCTGTACTGTGAGATCACTGTGTGTATTATCTCTGTACTGTGACATCACTGTGTGTATTATCTCTGTACTGTGACATCACTGTGTGTATTATCCCTGTACTGTGACATCACTGTGTGTATTATCTATGTACTGTGAGATCACTGTGTGTATTATCGCTGTACTGTGAGATCACTGTGTGTATTATCTCTGTACTGTGACATCACTGTATTATCCCTGTACTGTGACATCACTGTGTGTATTATCTCTGTACTGTGACATCACTGTATTATCCCTGTACTGTGACATCACTGTGTGTATTATCTCTGTACTGTGACATCACTGTGTGTATTATCACTGTACTGTGAGATCACTGTGTGTATTATCTCTGTACTGTGACATCACTGTATTATCCCTGTACTGTGACATCACTGTGTGTATTATCCCTGTACTGTGACATCACTGTGTGTATTATCTCTGTACTGTGACATCACTGTGTGTATTATCCCTGTACTGTGACATCACTGGGTGTATTATCCCTGTACTGTGACATCACTGTGTGTATTATCTCTGTACTGTGACATCACTGTGTGTATTATCCTGTACTGTGACATCACTGTGTGTATTATCTCTGTACTGTGACATCACTGTGTGTATTATCCCTGTACTGTGACATCACTGTGTGTATTATCCCTGTACTGTGACATCACTGTGTGTATTATCCTGTACTGTGACATCACTGTGTATTATCTCTGTACTGTGACATCACTGTGTGTATTATCCCTGTACTGTGACATCACTGTGTATTATCTCTGTACTGTGACATCACTGTGTGTACTATCCCTGTACTGTGACATCACTGTGTGTATTATCCCTGTACTGTGACATCACTGTGTGTATTATCCCTGTACTGTGACATCACTGTGTGTATTATCCCTGTACTGTGACATCACTGTGTGTATTATCTCCGTACTGTGACATCACTGTGTGTATTATCTCTGTACTGTCACATCACTGTGTGTATTATCCTGTACTGTGACATCACTGTGTGTATTATCTCTGTACTGTGACATCACTGTGTGTATTATCCCTGTACTGTGACATCACTGTGTGTACTATCCCTGTACTGTCACATCACTGTGTGTATTATCCTGTACTGTGACATCACTGTGTGTACTATCCCTGTACTGTCACATCACTGTGTGTATTATCCTGTACTGTCACATCACTGTGTGTATTATCCCTGTACTGTGACATCACTGTGTGTATTATCCCTGTACTGTGACATCACTGTGTGTATTATCCCTGTATTGTGACATCACTGTTTGTATTATTCCTGTACTGTGACATCACTGTGTGTATTATCTGTACTGTCACATCACTGTGTGTATTATCTCTGTACTGTCACATCACTGTGTGTATTATCCCTGTACAGTCACATCACTGTGTGTATTATCCCTGTACTGTGACATCACTGTGTATTATCCCTGTACTGTGACATCACTGTGTGTACTATCTCTGTACTGTGACATCACTGTGTGTATTATCCTGTACTGTGACATCACTGTGTGTATTATCTCTGTACTGTGACATCACTGTGTGTATTATCTCTGTACTGTGACATCACTGTGTGTATTATCCCTGTACTGTGACATCACTGTGTGTATTATCCCTGTACTGTGACATCACTGTGTGTATTATCCTGTACTGTCACATCACTGTGTGTATTATCCCTGTACTGTGACATCACTGTGTATTATCCCTGTACTGTGACATCACTGTGTGTACTATCTCTGTACTGTGACATCACTGTGTGTATTATCCTGTACTGTGACATTACTGTGTGTATTATCCCTGTACTGTGACATCACTGTGTGTATTATCCCTGTACTGTGACATCACTGTGTGTATTATCCCTGTACTGTGACATCACTGTGTGTATTATCCCTGTACTGTGACATCACTGTGTGTATTATCCCTGTACTGTCACATCACTGTGTGTATTATCCCTGTACTGTGACATCACTGTGTGTATTATCCCTGTATTGTGACATCACTGTTTGTATTATTCCTGTACTGTGACATCACTGTGTGTATTATCTGTACTGTGACATCACTGTGTGTATTATCCCTGTACTGTGACATCCCTGTGTGTACTATCCCTGTACTGTGACATCACTGTGTGTATTATCTCTGTACTGTGACATCACTGTGTGTATTATCTCTGTACTGTGACATCACTGTGTGTATTATCCCTGTACTGTGACATCACTGTGTGTATTATCCTGTACTGTGACATCACTGTGTGTATTATCCTGTACTGTGACATCACTGCGTGTATTATCCTGTACTGTGACATCACTGTGTGTATTATCCCTGTACTGTGACATCACTGTGTGTATTATCTCTGTACTGTGACATCACTGTGTGTATTATCCCTGTACTGTGACATCACTGTATTATCTCTGTTCTGTGACATCACTGTCTGTATTATCCCTGTACTGTGACATCACTGTGTGTACTATCCCTGTACTGTGACAACACTGTGTGTATTATCTCTGTACTGTGACATCACTGTGTGTATTATCCCTGTACTGTGACTTCACTGTGTGTATTATCTCTGTTCTGTGACATCAATGTGTGTATTATCCCTGTACTGTGACATCACTGTGTGTATTATCTCTGTACTGTGACATCACTGTGTGTATTATCCCTGTACTGTGACATCACTGTGTGTATTATCTCTGTACTGTGACATCACCGTGTGTATTATCCCTGTACTGTGACATCACCGTGTGTATTATCTCTGTACTGTGACATCACTGTGTGTATTATCCCTGTACTGTGACATCACTGTGTGTATTATCCCTGTACTGTGACATCACTGTGTGTATTATCTCTGTACTGTGACATCACTGTGTGTATTATCTCTGTACTGTCACATCACTGTGTGTACTATCTCTGTACTGTGACATCACTGTGTGTATTATCCCTGTACTGTGACATCACTGTGTGTATTATCCCTGTACTGTGACATCACTGTGTGTATTATCCCTGTACTGTGACATCACTGTGTGTATTATCCCTGTACTGTGACATCACTGTGTGTATTATCCCTGTACTGTGACATCACTGTGTGTATTATCCCTGTACTGTGACATCACTGTGTGTATTATCCCTGTACTGTGACATCACTGTGTGTATTATCCCTGTACTGTGACATCACTGTGTGTATTATCCCTGTACTGTGACATCACTGTGTGTATTATCCCTGTACTGTGACATCACTGTGTGTATTATCTCTGTACTGTGACATCACTGTGTGTATTATCCCTGTACTGTGACATCACTGTGTGTATTATCCCTGTACTGTGACATCACTGTGTGTATTATCCCTGTACTGTGACATCACTGTGTGTATTATCCCTGTACTGTGACATCAATGTGTGTATTATCCTGTACTGTGACATCACCGTGTGTATTATCTCTGTACTGTGACATCACCGTGTGTATTATCCCTGTACTGTGACATCACCGTGTGTATTATCTCTGTACTGTGACATCACCGTGTGTATTATCCCTGTACTGTGACATCACTGTTTGTATTATCCCTGTACTGTGACATCACTGTGTGTATTATCCCTGTACTCTGACATCACTGTGTGTATTATCCCTGTACTGTGACATCACTGTGTGTATTATCCTGTACTGTGACATCACTGTGTGTATTATCTCTGTACTGTGACATCACTGTGTGTATTATCTCTGTACTGTGACATCACTGTGTGTATTATCCCTGTACTGTGACATCACTGTGTGTATTATCCTGTACTGTGACATCACTGTGTGTATTATCTCTGTACTGTGACATCACTGTGTGTATTATCCCCGTACTGTGACATCACTGTGTGTATTATCTCTGTACTGTGACATCACTGTGTGTATTATCCCTGTACTGTGACATCACTGTGTGTATTATCCCTGTACTGTGACATCACTGTGTGTATTATCTCTGTACTGTGACATCACTGTGTGTATTATCTCTGTACTGTGACATCACTGTGTGTATTATCTCTGTACTGTGACATCACTGTGTGTATTATCCTGTACTGTGACATCACTGTGTGTATTATCCCTGTACTGTGACATCACTGTGTGTATTATCCCTGTACTGTGACATCACTGTGTGTATTATCCCTGTACTGTGACATCACTGTGTGTATTATCCCTGTACTGTGACATCAATGTGTGTATTATCCTGTACTGTGACATCACCGTGTGTATTATCTCTGTACTGTGACATCACCGTGTGTATTATCCCTGTACTGTGACATCACCGTGTGTATTATCTCTGTACTGTGACATCACCGTGTGTATTATCCCTGTACTGTGACATCACTGTGTGTATTATCCCTGTACTGTGACATCACTGTGTGTATTATCCCTGTACTCTGACATCACTGTGTGTATTATCCCTGTACTGTGACATCACTGTGTGTATTATCCTGTACTGTGACATCACTGTGTGTATTATCTCTGTACTGTGACATCACTGTGTGTATTATCTCTGTACTGTGACATCACTGTGTGTATTATCCCTGTACTGTGACATCACTGTGTGTATTATCCTGTACTGTGACATCACTGTGTGTATTATCTCTGTACTGTGACATCACTGTGTGTATTATCCCCGTACTGTGACATCACTGTGTGTATTATCTCTGTACTGTGACATCACTGTGTGTATTATCCCTGTACTGTGACATCACTGTGTGTATTATCCCTGTACTGTGACATCACTGTGTGTATTATCTCTGTACTGTGACATCACTGTGTGTATTATCTCTGTACTGTGACATCACTGTGTGTATTATCTCTGTACTGTGACATCACTGTGTGTATTATCTCTGTACTGTGACATCACTGTGTGTATTATCCCTGTACTGTGACATCACTGTGTGTATTATCCTGTACTGTGACATCACTGTGTGTATTATCTCTGTACTGTGACATCACTGTGTGTATTATCCCCGTACTGTGACATCACTGTGTGTATTATCTCTGTACTGTGACATCACTGTGTGTATTATCCCTGTACTGTGACATCACTGTGTGTATTATCTCTGTACTGTCACATCACTGTGTGTATTATCCCTGTACTGTCACATCACTGTGTGTATTATCCCTGTACTGTGACATCACTGTGTGTATTATCCTGTACTGTGACATCACTGTGTGTATTATCTCTGTACTGTGACATCACTGTGTGTATTATCCCCGTACTGTGACATCACTGTGTGTATTATCTCTGTACTGTGACATCACTGTGTGTATTATCCCTGTACTGTGACATCACTGTGTGTATTATCTCTGTACTGTCACATCACTGTGTGTATTATCCCTGTACTGTCACATCACTGTGTGTATTATCCCTGTACTGTGACATCACTGTGTATTATCCCTGTACTGTGACATCACTGTGTGTATTATCTCTGTACTGTCACATTACTGTGTGTATTATCTCTGTACTGTGACATCACTGTGTGTATTATCCCTGTACTGTGACATCACTGTGTGTATTATCTCTGTACTGTGACATCACTGTGTGTATTATCTCTGTACTGTGACATCACTGTGTGTATTATCCCTGTACTGTGACATCACTGTGTGTATTATCCCTGTACTGTCACATCACTGTGTGTATTATCCCTGTACTGTGACATCACTGTGTGTATTATCCTGTACTGTGACATCACTGTGTGTATTATCTCTGTACTGTGACATCACTGTGTGTATTATCCCCGTACTGTGACATCACTGTGTGTATTATCTCTCTACTGTGACATCACTGTGTGTATTATCCCTGTACTGTGACATCACTGTGTGTATTATCTCTGTACTGTCACATCACTGTGTGTATTATCCCTGTACTGTCACATCACTGTGTGTATTATCCCTGTACTGTGACATCACTGTGTATTATCCCTGTACTGTGACATCACTGTGTGTATTATCCCTGTACTGTGACATCACTGTGTGTATTATCCCTGTATTGTGACATCACTGTGTGTATTATCTCTGTACTGTGACATCACTGTGTGTATTATCCCTCTACTGTGACATCACTGTGTGTATTATCTCTGTACTGTCACATCACTGTGTGTATTATCCCTGTACAGTCACATCACTGTGTGTATTATCCCTGTACTGTGACATCACTGTGTATTATCCCTGTACTGTGACATCACTGTGTGTATTATCTCTGTACTGTGACATCACTGTGTGTATTACCTCTGTACTGTCACATCACTGTGTGTATTATCCCTGTACTGTCACATCACTGTGTGTATTATCCTGTACTGTGACATCACTGTGTGTATTATACCTGTACTGTGACATCACTGTGTGTATTATCCCTGTACTGTGACATCACTGTGTGTATTATCCCTGTATTGTGACATCACTGTTTGTATTATTCCTGTACTGTGACATCACTGTGTGTATTATCTGTACTGTGACATCACTGTGTGTATTATCTCTGTACTGTCACATCACTGTGTGTATTATCCCTGTACAGTCACATCACTGTGTGTATTATCCCTGTACTCTGACATCACTGTGTATTATCCCTGTACTGTGACATCATTGTGTGTACTATCTTTGTACTGTGACATCACTGTGTGTATCATCCTGTACTGTGACATCACTGTGTGTATTATCCCTGTACTGTGACATCACTGTGTGTATTATCCCTGTACTGTGACATCACTTTGTGTATTATCCCTGTACTGTGACATCACTGTGTGTATTATCCCTGTACTGTGACATCACTGTGTGTATTATCCCTGTACTGTGACATCACTGTGTGTATTATCCCTGTACTTTGACATCACTGTGTGTATTATCCCTGTACTGTGACATCACTGTGTGTATTATCTCTGTACTGTGACATCACTGTGTGTATTATCCTGTACTGTGACATCACTGTGTGTACTATCTCTGTACTGTGACATCCCTGTGTGTACTATCCCTGTACTGTGACATCACTGTGTGTATTATCCCTGTACTGTGACATCACTGTGTGTATTCTCCCTGTACTGTGACATCACTGTGTGTATTATCCCTGTACTGTGACATCACTGTGTGTATTATCCCTGTACTGTGACATCACTGTGTATTATTCTGTACTGTGACATCACTGTGTGTATTATCTCTGTACTGTGACATCACTGTGTGTATTATCCTGTACTGTGACATCACTGTGTGTATTATCTCTGTACTGTGACATCACTGTGTGTATTATCCCTGTACTGTGACATCACTGTGTGTACTATCTCTGTACTGTGACATCACTGTGTGTATTATCCCTGTACTGTGACATCACTGTGTGTACTATCCCTGTACTGTGACATCACTGTGTGTACTATCTCTGTACTGTGACATCACTGTGTGTATTATACTGTACTGTGAGATCACTGTGTGTATTATCCCTGTACTGTGACATCACTGTGTGTATTATCTCTGTACTGTGACATAACTGTGTGTATTATCCCTGTACTGTGACATCACTGTGTGTACTATCTCTGTACTGTGACATCACTGTGTGTATTATCCCTGTACTGTGACATCACTGTGTGTACTATCCCTGTACTGTGACATCACTGTGTGTACTATCTCTGTACTGTGACATCACTGTGTGTATTATCCTGTACTGTGAGATCACTGTGTGTATTATCCCTGTACTGTGACATCACTGTGTGTATTATCCCTGTACTGTGACATCACTCTGTGTATTATCCCTGTACTGTGACATCACTGTGTGTATTATCTCTGTACTGTGACATCACTGTGTGTATTATCTCTGTACTGTGACATCACTGTGTGTATTATCCCTGTACTGTGACATCACTGTGTGTATTATCCCTGTACTGTGACATCACTGTGTGTATTATCCCTGTACTGTGACATCACTCTGTGTATTATCCCTGTACTGTGACATCACTGTGTGTACTATCTCTGTACTGTGACATCCCTGTGTGTACTATCCCTGTACTGTGACATCACTGTGTGTATTATCCCTGTACTGTGACATCACTGTGTGTATTCTCCCTGTACTGTGACATCACTGTGTGTATTCTCCCTGTACTGTGACATCACTGTGTGTATTATCCCTGTACTGTGACATCACTGTGTGTATTATCCCTGTACTGTGACATCACTGTGTATTATTCTGTACTGTGACATCACTGTGTGTATTATCTCTGTACTGTGACATCACTGTGTGTATTATCCTGTACTGTGACATCACTGTGTGTATTATCTCTGTACTGTGACATCACTGTGTGTATTATCCCTGTACTGTGACATCACTGTGTGTACTATCTCTGTACTGTGACATCACTGTGTGTATTATCCCTGTACTGTGACATCACTGTGTGTACTATCCCTGTACTGTGACATCACTGTGTGTACTATCTCTGTACTGTGACATCACTGTGTGTATTATCCTGTACTGTGAGATCACTGTGTGTATTATCCCTGTACTGTGACATCACTGTGTGTATTATCTCTGTACTGTGACATAACTGTGTGTATTATCCCTGTACTGTGACATCACTGTGTGTACTATCTCTGTACTGTGACATCACTGTGTGTATTATCCCTGTACTGTGACATCACTGTGTGTACTATCCCTGTACTGTGACATCACTGTGTGTACTATCTCTGTACTGTGACATCACTGTGTGTATTATCCTGTACTGTGAGATCACTGTGTGTATTATCCCTGTACTGTGACATCACTGTGTGTTTTATCTCTGTACTGTGACATAACTGTGTGTATTATCCCTGTACTGTGACATCACTGTGTGTATTATCCCTGTACTGTGACATCACTGTGTGTATTATCCCTGTACTGTGACATCACTGTGTGTATTATCCCTGTACTGTGACATCACTGTGTGTATTATCCCTGTACTGTGACATCACTGTGTGTATTATCCCTGTACTGTGACATCACTCTGTGTATTATCCCTGTACTGTGACATCACTGTGTGTATTATCCCTGTACTGTGACATCACTCTGTGTATTATCCCTGTACTGTGACATCACTGTGTGTATTATCCCTGTACTCTGACATCACTGTGTGTATTATCTCTGTACTGTGACATCACTGTGTGTATTATCCCTGTACTGTGACATCACTGTGTGTATTATCCCTGTACTGTGACATCACTGTGTGTATTATCCCTGTACTGTGACATCACTGTGTGTATTATCCCTGTACTGTGACATCACTGTGTGTATTATCCTGTACTGTGACATCACCGTGTGTATTATCTCTGTACTGTGACATCACCGTGTGTATTATCCCTGTACTGTGACATCACTGTGTGTATTATCCCTGTACTGTGACATCACTGTGTGTATTATCCCTGTACTGTGACATCACTGTGTGTATTATCCCTGTACTCTGACATCACTGTGTGTATTATCCCTGTACTGTGACATCACCGTGTGTATTATCTCTGTACTGTGACATCACTGTGTGTATTATCCCTGTACTGTGACATCACTGTGTGTATTATCCCTGTACTGTGACATCACTGTGTGTATTATCCCTGTACTCTGACATCACTGTGTGTATTATCCCTGTACTGTGACATCACTGTGTGTATTATCCTGTACTGTGACATCACTGTGTGTATTATCTCTGTACTGTGACATCACTGTGTGTATTATCTCTGTACTGTGACATCATTGTGTGTATTATCCCTGTACTGTGACATCACTGTGTGTATTATCCCTGTACTGTGACATCACTGTGTGTATTATCTCTGTACTGTGACATCACTGTGTGTATTATCCCTGTACTTTGACATCACTGTGTGTATTATCCCTGTACTGTGACATCACTGTGTGTATTATCTCTGTACTGTGACATCACTGTGTGTATTATCCTGTACTGTGACATCACTGTGTGTACTATCTCTGTACTGTGACATCCCTGTGTGTACTATCCCTGTACTGTGACATCACTGTGTGTACTATCCCTGTACTGTGACATCACTGTGTGTATTCTCCCTGTACTGTGACATCACTGTGTGTATTATCCCTGTACTGTGACATCACTGTGTGTATTCTCCCTGTACTGTGACATCACTGTGTGTATTATCCCTGTACTGTGACATCACTGTGTGTATTATCCCTGTACTGTGACATCACTGTATGTATTCTCCCTGTACTGTGACATCACTGTGTGTATTATCCCTGTACTGTGACATCACTGTGTGTATTATCCCTGTACTGTGACATCACTGTGTATTATTCTGTACTGTGACATCACTGTGTGTATTATCTCTGTACTGTGACATCACTGTGTGTATTATCCTGTACTGTGACATCACTGTGTGTATTATCTCTGTACTGTGACATCACTGTGTGTATTATCCCTGTACTGTGACATCACTGTGTGTACTATCTCTGTACTGTGACATCACTGTGTGTATTATCCCTGTACTGTGACATCACTGTGTGTACTATCCCTGTACTGTGACATCACTGTGTGTACTATCTCTGTACTGTGACATCACTGTGTGTATTATCCTGTACTGTGACATCACTGTGTGTATTATCCCTGTACTGTGACATCACTGTGTGTATTATCCCTGTACTGTGACATCACTGTGTGTATTATCCCTGTACTGTGACATCACTGTGTGTATTATCCCTGTACTGTGACATCACTGTGTGTATTATCCCTGTACTGTGACATCACTGTTTGTATTATCCCTGTACTTTGACATCACTGTGTGTATTATCCCTGTACTGTGACATCACTGTGTGTATTCTCCCTGTACTGTGACATCACTGTGTGTATTATCCCTGTACTGTGACATCACTGTGTGTATTCTCCCTGTACTGTGACATCACTGTGTGTATTATCCCTGTACTGTGACATCACTGTGTGTATTCTCCCTGTACTGTGACATCACTGTGTGTATTCTCCCTGTACTGTGACATCACTGTGTGTATTATCCCTGTACTGTGACATCACTGTGTGTATTCTCCCTGTACTGTGACATCACTGTGTATTATTCTGTACTGTGACATCACTGTGTGTATTATCTCTGTACTGTGACATCACTGTGTGTATTATCCTGTACTGTGACATCACTGTGTGTATTATCTCTGTACTGTGACATCACTGTGTGTATTATCCCTGTACTGTGACATCACTGTGTGTACTATCTCTGTACTGTGACATCACTGTGAGTATTATCCCTGTACTGTGACATCACTGTGTGTACTATCCCTGTACTGTGACATCACTGTGTGTACTATCTCTGTACTGTGACATCACTGTGTGTATTATCCTGTACTGTGAGATCACTGTGTGTATTATCCCTGTACTGTGACATCACTGTGTGTACTATCTCTGTACTGTGACATCACTGTGTGTATTATCCCTGTACTGTGACATCACTGTGTGTACTATCCCTGTACTGTGACATCACTGTGTGTACTATCTCTGTACTGTGACATCACTGTGTGTATTATCCTGTACTGTGAGATCACTGTGTGTATTTTCCCTGTACTGTGACATCACTGTGTGTATTATCTCTGTACTGTGACATAACTGTGTGTATTATCCCTGTACTGTGACATCACTGTGTGTATTATCCCTGTACTGTGACATCACTGTGTGTATTATCCCTGTACTGTGACATCACTGTGTGTATTATCCCTGTACTGTGACATCACTGTGTGTATTATCCCTGTACTGTGACATCACTGTGTGTATTATCCCTGTACTGTGACATCACTCTGTGTATTATCCCTGTACTGTGACATCACTGTGTGTATTATCCCTGTACTGTGACATCACTCTGTGTATTATCCCTGTACTCTGACATCACTGTGTGTATTATCTCTGTACTGTGACATCACTGTGTGTATTATCCCTGTACTGTGACATCACTTTGTGTATTATCCCTGTACTTTGACATCACTGTGTGTATTATCCTGTACTGTGACATCACTGTGTGTATTATCTCTGTTCTGTGACAACACTGTGTGTATTATCTTCGTACTGTGACATCACTGTGTGTATTATCCCTGTACTGTGACATCACTTTATGTATTATCCCTGTACTTTGACATCACTGTGTGTATTATCCCTGTACTGTGACATCACTGTGTGTATTATCCCTGTACTGTGACATCACTGTGTGTATTATCCCTGTACTGTGACATCACTGTGTGTATTATCCCTGTACTGTGACATCACTGTGTGTATTATCCCTGTACTGTGACATCACTGTGTGTATTATCCTGTACTGTGACATCACTGTGTGTATTATCCCTGTACTGTGACATCACTGTGTGTATTATCCCTGTACTGTGACATCACTGTGTGTATTATCCCTGTACTGTGACATCACTGTGTGTGCTATCCCTGTACTGTGACATCACTGTGTGTACTATCCCTATACTGTGACATCACTGTGTGTATTATCCTGTACTGTGACATCACTGTGTGTATTATCCATGTACTGTGACATCACTGTGTGTATTATCCTGTACTGTGACATAACTGTGTGTATTATCCTGTACTGTGACATCACTGTGTGTATTATCTCTGTTCTGTGACATCACTGTGTTTATTATCTCTGTACTGTGACATCACTGTGTGTATTCTCCCTGTACTGTGACATCACTGTGTGTATTATCCTGTACTGTGACATCACCGTGTGTATTATCTCTGTACTGTGACATCACCGTGTGTATTATCTCTGTACTGTGACATCACCGTGTGTATTATCCCTGTACTGTGACATCACTCTGTGTATTATCCCTGTACCGTGACATCACTGTATGTATTATCCTGTACTGTGACATCACTGTGTGTATTATCTCTATACTGTGACATCACTGTATGTATTATCCTGTACTGTGACATCACTGTGTGTATTATCTCTGTACTGTGACATCACTGTGTGTATTATCCCTGTACTGTGACATCACTGTGTGTATTATCCCTGTACTGTGACATCACTGTGTGTACTATCCCTGTACTGTGACATCACTGTGTGTACTATCCCTGTACTGTGACATCACTGTGTGTATTATCCTGTACTGTGACATCACTGTGTGTATTATCCCTGTACTGTGACATCACTGTGTGTATTATCCTGTACTGTGACATCACTGTGTGTATTATCTCTGTTCTGTGACATCACTGTGTGTATTATCCCTGTACTGTGACATCACTGTGTGTATTCTCCCTGTACTGTGACATCACTGTGTGTATTCTCCCTGTACTGTGACATCACTGTGTGTATTATCCCTGTACTGTGACATCACTGTGTATTATCCTGTACTGTGACCTCACTGTGTGTATTATCCTGTACTGTGACATCACTGTGTGTATTATCTCTGTACTGTGACATCACTGTGTGTATTATCCCTGTACTGTGACATCACTGTGTGTATTATCCCTGTACTGTGACATCACTGTGTGTACTATCCCTGTACTGTGACATCACTGTGTGTACTATCCCTGTACTGTGACATCACTGTGTGTATTATCCTGTACTGTGACATCACTGTGTGTATTATCCCTGTACTGTGACATCACTGTGTGTATTATCCTGTACTGTGACATCACTGTGTGTATTATCTCTGTTCTGTGACATCACTGTGTGTATTATCCCTGTACTGTGACATCACTGTGTGTATTCTCCCTGTACTGTGAAATCACTGTGTGTATTATCCCTATACTGTGACATCACTGTGTATTATCCCTGTACTGTGACATAACTGTGTGTATTATCTCTGTTCTGTGACATCACTGTCTGTATTATCCCTGTACTGTGACATCACTGTGTGTACTATCCCTGTACTGTGACATCACTGTGTGTATTATCTCTGTACTGTGACATCACTGTGTGTATTATCCCTGTACTGTGACATCACTGTCTGTATTATCTCTGTTCTGTGACATCACTGTGTGTATTATCTCTGTACTGTGACATCACTGTGTGTATTATCCTGTACTGTGACATCACTGTGTGTATTATCCCTGTACTGTGACATCACTGTGTGTATTATCCCTGTACTGTGACATCACTGTGTGTATTATCGCTGTACTGTGACATCACTGTGTGTATTATCCTGTACTGTGACATCACTGTGTGTATTATCCCTGTACTGTGACATCACTGTGTGTATTATCCCTGTACTGTGACATCACTGTGTGTATTATCCCTGTACTGTGACATCACTGTGTGTATTATCCCTGTACTGTGACATCACTGTGTGTATTATCCCTGTACTGTGACATCACTGTGTGTATTATCCCTGTACTGTGACATCACTGTGTGTATTATCCCTGTACTGTGACATCACTGTGTGTATTATCCCTGTACTGTGACATCACTGTGTGTATTATCTCTGTACTGTGACATCACTGTGTGTATTATCCTGTACTGTGACATCACTGTGTGTACTATCTCTGTACTGTGACATCACTGTGTGTACTATCCCTGTACTGTGACATCACTGTGTGTATTATCCTGTACTGTGACATCACTGTGTGTATTATCCCTGTACTGTGACATCACTGTGTGTATTATCCTGTACTGTGACATCACTGTGTGTATTATCCCTGTACTGTGACATCACTCTGTGTATTATCCCTGTACTGGGACATCACTGTGTGTATTCTCCCTGTACTGTGACATCACTGTGTGTATTATCCCTGTACTGTGACATCACTGTGTGTATTCTCCCTGTACTGTGACATCACTGTGTGTATTCTCCCTGTACTGTGACATCACTGTGTGTATTATCCCTGTACTGTGACATCACTGTGTGTATTCTCCCTGTACTGTGACATCACTGTGTGTATTATCCCTGTACTGTGACATCACTGTGTGTATTCTCCCTGTACTGTGACATCACTGTGTGTATTATCCCTTTACTGTGACATCACTGTGTGTATTATCTCTGTACTGTGACATCACTGTGTGTATTATCCTGTACTGTGACATCACTGTGTGTATTATCTCTGTACTGTGACATCACTGTGTGTATTATCCCTGTACTGTGACATCACTGTGTGTACTATCTCTGTTCTGTGACATCAATGTGTGTATTATCCCTGTACTGTGACATCACTGTGTGTATTATCCCTGTACTGTGACATCACTGTGTGTATTATCTCTGTACTGTGACATCACTGTGTGTATTATCCCTTTACTGTGACATCACTGTGTGTACTATCTCTGTTCTGTGACATCAATGTGTGTATTATCCCTGTACTGTGACATCACTGTGTGTATTATCCCTGTACTGTGACATCACTGTGTGTACTATCTCTGTACTGTGACATCACTGTGTGTATTATCCCTGTACTGTGACATCACTGTGTATTATTCTGTACTGTGACATCACTGTGTGTATTATCTCTGTACTGTGACATCACTGTGTGTATTATCCTGTACTGTGACATCACTGTGTGTATTATCTCTGTACTGTGACATCACTGTGTGTATTATCCCTGTACTGTGACATCACTGTGTGTACTATCTCTGTACTGTGACATCACTGTGTGTATTATCCCTGTACTGTGACATCACTGTGTGTACTATCCCTGTACTGTGACATCACTGTGTGTACTATCTCTGTACTGTGACATCACTGTGTGTATTATCCTGTACTGTGAGATCACTGTGTGTATTATCCCTGTACTGTGACATCACTGTGTGTATTATCTCTGTACTGTGACATAACTGTGTGTATTATCCCTGTACTGTGACATCACTGTGTGTACTATCTCTGTACTGTGACATCACTGTGTGTATTATCCCTGTACTGTGACATCACTGTGTGTACTATCCCTGTACTGTGACATCACTGTGTGTACTATCTCTGTACTGTGACATCACTGTGTGTATTATCCTGTACTGTGAGATCACTGTGTGTATTATCCCTGTACTGTGACATCACTGTGTGTTTTATCTCTGTACTGTGACATAACTGTGTGTATTATCCCTGTACTGTGACATCACTGTGTGTATTATCCCTGTACTGTGACATCACTGTGTGTATTATCCCTGTACTGTGACATCACTGTGTGTATTATCCCTGTACTGTGACATCACTGTGTGTATTATCCCTGTACTGTGACATCACTGTGTGTATTATCCCTGTACTGTGACATCACTCTGTGTATTATCCCTGTACTGTGACATCACTGTGTGTATTATCCCTGTACTGTGACATCACTCTGTGTATTATCCCTGTACTGTGACATCACTGTGTGTATTATCCCTGTACTCTGACATCACTGTGTGTATTATCTCTGTACTGTGACATCACTGTGTGTATTATCCCTGTACTGTGACATCACTGTGTGTATTATCCCTGTACTGTGACATCACTGTGTGTATTATCCCTGTACTGTGACATCACTGTGTGTATTATCCTGTACTGTGACATCACCGTGTGTATTATCTCTGTACTGTGACATCACCGTGTGTATTATCCCTGTACTGTGACATCACTGTGTGTATTATCCCTGTACTGTGACATCACTGTGTGTATTATCCCTGTACTGTGACATCACTGTGTGTATTATCCCTGTACTCTGACATCACTGTGTGTATTATCCCTGTACTGTGACATCACCGTGTGTATTATCTCTGTACTGTGACATCACTGTGTGTATTATCCCTGTACTGTGACATCACTGTGTGTATTATCCCTGTACTGTGACATCACTGTGTGTATTATCCCTGTACTCTGACATCACTGTGTGTATTATCCCTGTACTGTGACATCACTGTGTGTATTATCCTGTACTGTGACATCACTGTGTGTATTATCTCTGTACTGTGACATCACTGTGTGTATTATCTCTGTACTGTGACATCACTGTGTGTATTATCCCTGTACTGTGACATCACTGTGTGTATTATCCCTGTACTGTGACATCACTGTGTGTGTTATCTCTGTACTGTGACATCACTGTGTGTATTATCCTGTACTGTGACATCACTGTGTGTACTATCTCTGTACTGTGACATCCCTGTGTGTACTATCCCTGTACTGTGACATCACTGTGTGTACTATCCCTGTACTGTGACATCACTGTGTGTATTCTCCCTGTACTGTGACATCACTGTGTGTATTATCCCTGTACTGTGACATCACTGTGTGTATTCTCCCTGTACTGTGACATCACTGTGTGTATTATCCCTGTACTGTGACATCACTGTGTGTATTATCCCTGTACTGTGACATCACTGTGTGTATTCTCCCTGTACTGTGACATCACTGTGTGTATTATCCCTGTACTGTGACATCACTGTGTGTATTATCCCTGTACTGTGACATCACTGTGTATTATTCTGTACTGTGACATCACTGTGTGTATTATCTCTGTACTGTGACATCACTGTGTGTATTATCCTGTACTGTGACATCACTGTGTGTATTATCTCTGTACTGTGACATCACTGTGTGTATTATCCCTGTACTGTGACATCACTGTGTGTACTATCTCTGTACTGTGACATCACTGTGTGTATTATCCCTGTACTGTGACATCACTGTGTGTACTATCCCTGTACTGTGACATCACTGTGTGTACTATCTCTGTACTGTGACATCACTGTGTGTATTATCCTGTACTGTGACATCACTGTGTGTATTATCCCTGTACTGTGACATCACTGTGTGTATTATCCCTGTACTGTGACATCACTGTGTGTATTATCCCTGTACTGTGACATCACTGTGTGTATTATCCCTGTACTGTGACATCACTGTGTGTATTATCCCTGTACTGTGACATCACTGTGTGTATTATCCCTGTACTTTGACATCACTGTGTGTATTATCCCTGTACTGTGACATCACTGTGTGTATTATCTCTGTACTGTGACATCACTGTGTGTATTATCCTGTACTGTGACATCACTGTGTGTACTATCTCTGTACTGTGACATCCCTGTGTGTACTATCCCTGTACTGTGACATCACTGTGTGTACTATCCCTGTACTGTGACATCACTGTGTGTATTCTCCCTGTACTGTGACATCACTGTGTGTATTATCCCTGTACTGTGACATCACTGTGTGTATTCTCCCTGTACTGTGACATCACTGTGTGTATTATCCCTGTACTGTGACATCACTGTGTGTATTATCCCTGTACTGTGACATCACTGTGTGTATTCTCCCTGTACTGTGACATCACTGTGTGTATTATCCCTGTACTGTGACATCACTGTGTGTATTATCCCTGTACTGTGACATCACTGTGTATTATTCTGTACTGTGACATCACTGTGTGTATTATCTCTGTACTGTGACATCACTGTGTGTATTATCCTGTACTGTGACATCACTGTGTGTATTATCTCTGTACTGTGACATCACTGTGTGTATTATCCCTGTACTGTGACATCACTGTGTGTACTATCTCTGTACTGTGACATCACTGTGAGTATTATCCCTGTACTGTGACATCACTGTGTGTACTATCTCTGTACTGTGACATCACTGTGTGTATTATCCTGTACTGTGAGATCACTGTGTGTATTATCCCTGTACTGTGACATCACTGTGTGTATTATCTCTGTACTGTGACATAACTGTGTGTATTATCCCTGTACTGTGACATCACTGTGTGTACTATCTCTGTACTGTGACATCACTGTGTGTATTATCCCTGTACTGTGACATCACTGTGTGTACTATCCCTGTACTGTGACATCACTGTGTGTACTATCTCTGTACTGTGACATCACTGTGTGTATTATCCTGTACTGTGAGATCACTGTGTGTATTATCCCTGTACTGTGACATCACTGTGTGTATTATCTCTGTACTGTGACATAACTGTGTGTATTATCCCTGTACTGTGACATCACTGTGTGTATTATCCCTGTACTGTGACATCACTGTGTGTATTATCCCTGTACTGTGACATCACTGTGTGTATTATCCCTGTACTGTGACATCACTGTGTGTATTATCCCTGTACTGTGACATCACTGTGTGTATTATCCCTGTACTGTGACATCACTCTGTGTATTATCCCTGTACTGTGACATCACTGTGTGTATTATCCCTGTACTGTGACATCACTCTGTGTATTATCCCTGTACTCTGACATCACTGTGTGTATTATCTCTGTACTGTGACATCACTGTGTGTATTATCCCTGTACTGTGACATCACTGTGTGTATTATCCCTGTACTGTGAAATCACTGTGTGTATTATCCCTGTACTGTGACATCACTGTGTGTATTATCCCTGTACTTTGACATCACTGTGTGTATTATCTCTGTACTTTGACATCACTGTGTGTATTATCCTGTACTGTGACATCACTGTGTGTATTATCTCTGTTCTGTGACATCACTGTGTGTATTATCCCTGTACTTTGACATCACTGTGTGTATTATCCTGTACTGTGACATCACTGTGTGTATTATCTCTGTTCTGTGACATCACTGTGTGTATTATCTTCGTACTGTGACATCACTGTGTGTATTATCCCTGTACTGTGACATCACTTTATGTATTATCCCTGTACTTTGACATCACTGTGTGTATTATCCCTGTACTGTGACATCACTGTGTGTATTATCCCTGTACTGTGACATCACTGTGTGTATTATCCCTGTACTGTGACATCACTGTGTGTATTATCCCTGTACTGTGACATCACTGTGTGTATTATCCCTGTACTGTGACATCACTGTGTGTATTATCCCTGTACTGTGACATCACTGTGTGTATTATCCCTGTACTGTGACATCACTGTGTGTATTATCCCTGTACTGTGACATCACTGTGTGTATTATCCCTGTACTGTGACATCACTGTGTGTATTATCCCTGTCCTGTGACATCACTGTGTGTATTATCCTGTACTGTGACATCACTGTGTGTATTATCCCTGTACTGTGACATCACTGTGTGTATTATCCCTGTACTGTGACATCACTGTGTGTGCTATCCCTGTACTGTGACATCACTGTGTGTACTATCCCTATACTGTGACATCACTGTGTGTATTATCCTGTACTGTGACATCACTGTGTGTATTATCCATGTACTGTGACATCACTGTGTGTATTATCCTGTACTGTGACATAACTGTGTGTATTATCCTGTACTGTGACATCACTGTGTGTATTATCTCTGTTCTGTGACATCACTGTGTTTATTATCTCTGTACTGTGACATCACTGTGTGTATTCTCCCTGTACTGTGACATCACTGTGTGTATTATCCCTGTACTGTGACATCACTGTGTGTATTATCCTGTTCTGTGACATCATTGTGTGTATTCTCCCTGTACTGTGACATCACTGTGTGTATTATCCTGTACTGTGACATCACCGTGTGTATTATCTCTGTACTGTGACATCACCGTGTGTATTATCTCTGTACTGTGACATCACCGTGTGTATTATCCCTGTACTGTGACATCACTCTGTGTATTATCCCTGTACCGTGACATCACTGTATGTATTATCCTGTACTGTGACATCACTGTGTGTATTATCTCTATACTGTGACATCACTGTATGTATTATCCTGTACTGTGACATCACTGTGTGTATTATCTCTGTACTGTGACATCACTGTGTGTATTATCCCTGTACTGTGACATCACTGTGTGTATTATCCCTGTACTGTGACATCACTGTGTGTACTATCCCTGTACTGTGACATCACTGTGTGTACTATCCCTGTACTGTGACATCACTGTGTGTATTATCCTGTACTGTGACATCACTGTGTGTATTATCCCTGTACTGTGACATCACTGTGTGTATTATCCTGTACTGTGACATCACTGTGTGTATTATCTCTGTTCTGTGACATCACTGTGTGTATTATCCCTGTACTGTGACATCACTGTGTGTATTCTCCCTGTACTGTGACATCACTGTGTGTATTCTCCCTGTACTGTGACATCACTGTGTGTATTATCCCTGTACTGTGACATCACTGTGTATTATCCTGTACTGTGACCTCACTGTGTGTATTATCCTGTACTGTGACATCACTGTGTGTATTATCTCTGTACTGTGACATCACTGTGTGTATTATCCCTGTACTGTGACATCACTGTGTGTATTATCCCTGTACTGTGACATCACTGTGTGTACTATCCCTGTACTGTGACATCACTGTGTGTACTATCCCTGTACTGTGACATCACTGTGTGTATTATCCTGTACTGTGACATCACTGTGTGTATTATCCCTGTACTGTGACATCACTGTGTGTATTATCCTGTACTTTGACATCACTGTGTGTATTATCTCTGTTCTGTGACATCACTGTGTGTATTATCCCTGTACTGTGACATCACTGTGTGTATTCTCCCTGTACTGTGAAATCACTGTGTGTATTATCCCTATACTGTGACATCACTGTGTATTATCCCTGTACTGTGACATCACTGTGTGTATTATCTCTGTTCTGTGACATCACTGTCTGTATTATCCCTGTACTGTGACATCACTGTGTGTACTATCCCTGTACTGTGACATCACTGTGTGTATTATCTCTGTACTGTGACATCACTGTGTGTATTATCCCTGTACTGTGACATCACTGTCTGTATTATCTCTGTTCTGTGACATCACTGTGTGTATTATCTCTGTACTGTGACATCACTGTGTGTATTATCCTGTACTGTGACATCACTGTGTGTATTATCCCTGTACTGTGACATCACTGTGTGTATGATCCCTGTACTGTGACATCACTGTGTGTATTATCGCTGTACTGTGACATCACTGTGTGTATTATCCTGTACTGTGACATCACTGTGTGTATTATCCCTGTACTGTGACATCACTGTGTGTATTATCCCTGTACTGTGACATCACTGTGTGTATTATCCTGTACTGTGACATCACCGTGTGTATTATCTCTGTACTGTGACATCACTGTGTGTATTATCCTGTACTGTGACATCACTGTGTGTATTATCCCTGTACTGTGACATCACTGTGTGTATTATCCCTGTACTGTGACATCACTGTGTGTATTATCGCTGTACTGTGACATCACTGTGTGTATTATCCTGTACTGTGACATCACTGTGTGTATTATCCCTGTACTGTGACATCACTGTGTGTATTATCCCTGTACTGTGACATCACTGTGTGTATTATCCCTGTACTGTGACATCACTGTGTGTATTATCCCTGTACTGTGACATCACTGTGTGTATGATCCCTGTACTGTGACATCACTGTGTGTATTATCCCTGTACTGTGACATCACTGTGTGTATTATCCCTGTACTGTGACATCACTGTGTGTATTATCCCTGTACTGTGACATCACTGTGTGTATTATCTCTGTACTGTGACATCACTGTGTGTATTATCCTGTACTGTGACATCACTGTGTGTACTATCTCTGTACTGTGACATCACTGTGTGTACTATCCCTGTACTGTGACATCACTGTGTGTATTATCCTGTACTGTGACATCACTGTGTGTATTATCCCTGTACTGTGACATCACTGTGTGTATTATCCTGTACTGTGACATCACTGTGTGTATTATCCCTGTACTGTGACATCACTGTGTGTATTCTCCCTGTACTGTGACATCACTGTGTGTATTATCCCTGTACTGTGACATCACTGTGTGTATTCTCCCTGTACTGTGACATCACTGTGTGTATTCTCCCTGTACTGTGACATCACTGTGTGTATTATCCCTGTACTGTGACATCACTGTGTGTATTCTCCCTGTACTGTGACATCACTGTGTGTATTATCCCTGTACTGTGACATCACTGTGTGTATTCTCCCTGTACTGTGACATCACTGTGTGTATTATCCCTTTACTGTGACATCACTGTGTGTATTATCTCTGTACTGTGACATCACTGTGTGTATTATCCTGTACTGTGACATCACTGTGTGTATTATCTCTGTACTGTGACATCACTGTGTGTATTATCCCTGTACTGTGACATCACTGTGTGTACTATCTCTGTTCTGTGACATCAATGTGTGTATTATCCCTGTACTGTGACATCACTGTGTGTATTATCCCTGTACTGTGACATCACTGTGTGTATTATCTCTGTACTGTGACATCACTGTGTGTATTATCCCTTTACTGTGACATCACTGTGTGTACTATCTCTGTTCTGTGACATCAATGTGTGTATTATCCCTGTACTGTGACATCACTGTGTGTATTATCCCTGTACTGTGACATCACTGTGTGTACTATCTCTGTACTGTGACATCACTGTGTGTATTATCCCTGTACTGTGACATCACTGTGTGTACTATCCCTGTACTGTGACATCACTGTGTGTATTATCTCTGTACTGTGACATCACTGTGTGTATTATCCTGTACTGTGACATCACTGTGTGTATTATCCCTGTACTGTGACATCACTGTGTGTATTATCCCTGTACTGTGACATCACTGTGTGTATTATCTCTGTACTGTGACATCACTGTGTGTATTATCCCTGTACTGTGACATCACTGTGTGTATTATCCCTGTACTTTGACATCACTGTGTGTATTATCCCTGTACTGTGACATCACTGTGTGTATTATCTCTGTACTGTGACATCACTGTGTGTATTATCCTGTACTGTGACATCACTGTGTGTACTATCTCTGTACTGTGACATCCCTGTGTGTACTATCCCTGTACTGTGACATCACTGTGTGTACTATCCCTGTACTGTGACATCACTGTGTGTATTCTCCCTGTACTGTGACATCACTGTGTGTATTATCCCTGTACTGTGACATCACTGTGTGTATTCTCCCTGTACTGTGACATCACTGTGTGTACTATCCCTGTACTGTGACATCACTGTGTGTATTATCCCTGTACTGTGACATCACTGTGTGTATTCTCCCTGTACTGTGACATCACTGTGTGTATTATCCCTGTACTGTGACATCACTGTGTGTATTATCCCTGTACTGTGACATCACTGTGTATTATTTTGTACTGTGACATCACTGTGTGTATTATCTCTGTACTGTGACATCACTGTGTGTATTATCCTGTACTGTGACATCACTGTGTGTATTATCTCTGTACTGTGACATCACTGTGTGTATTATCCCTGTACTGTGACATCACTGTGTGTACTATCTCTGTACTGTGACATCACTGTGTGTATTATCCCTGTACTGTGACATCACTGTGTGTACTATCCCTGTACTGTGACATCACTGTGTGTACTATCTCTGTACTGTGACATCACTGTGTGTATTATCCTGTACTGTGAGATCACTGTGTGTATTATCCCTGTACTGTGACATCACTGTGTGTATTATCTCTGTACTGTGACATAACTGTGTGTATTATCCCTGTACTGTGACATCACTGTGTGTACTATCTCTGTACTGTGACATCACTGTGTGTATTATCCCTGTACTGTGACATCACTGTGTGTACTATCCCTGTACTGTGACATCACTGTGTGTACTATCTCTGTACTGTGACATCACTGTGTGTATTATCCTGTACTGTGAGATCACTGTGTGTATTATCCCTGTACTGTGACATCACTGTGTGTTTTATCTCTGTACTGTGACATAACTGTGTGTATTATCCCTGTACTGTGACATCACTGTGTGTATTATCCCTGTACTGTGACATCACTGTGTGTATTCTCCCTGTACTGTGACATCACTGTGTGTATTATCCTGTACTGTGACATCACTGTGTGTATTATCCCTGTACTGTGACATCACTGTGTGTATTATCCCTGTACTGTGACATCACTCTGTGTATTATCCCTGTACTGTGACATCACTGTGTGTATTATCCCTGTACTGTGAGATCACTGTGTGTATTATCCCTGTACGTGACATCACTGTGTGTATTATCCCTGTACTGTGAGATCACTGTGTGTATTATCCCTGTACTGTGACATCACTGTGTGTATTATCCCTGTACTGTGACATCACTGTGTGTATTATCCCTGTACTGTGACATCACTGTGTGTATTATCCCTGTACTGTGACATCACTGTGTGTATTATCCCTGTACTGTGACATCACTCTGTGTATTATCCCTTTACTGTGACATCACTGTGTGTACTATCTCTGTACTGTGACATCCCTGTGTGTACTATCCCTGTACTGTGACATCACTGTGTGTATTATCCCTGTACTGTGACATCACTGTGTGTATTCTCCCTGTACTGTGACATCACTGTGTGTACTATCCCTGTACTGTGACATCACTGTGTGTATTATCCCTGTACTGTGACATCACTGTGTGTATTCTCCCTGTACTGTGACATCACTGTGTGTATTCTCCCTGTACTGTGACATCACTGTGTGTATTATCCCTGTACTGTGACATCACTGTGTATTATTCTGTACTGTGACATCACTGTGTGTATTATCTCTGTACTGTGACATCACTGTGTGTATTATCTCTGTACTGTGACATCACTGTGTGTATTATCTCTGTACTGTGACATCACTGTGTGTACTATCTCTGTACTGTGACATCCCTGTGTGTACTATCCCTGTACTGTGACATCACTGTGTGTATTATCCTGTACTGTAACATCACTGTGTGTATTATCTCTGTACTGTGACATCACTGTGTGTATTATCTCTGTACTGTGACATCACTGTGTGTATTATCCTGTACTGTGAGATCACTGTGTGTATTATCCCTGTACTGTGACATCACTGTGTGTATTATCCCTGTACTGTGACATAACTGTGTGTATTATCCCTGTACTGTGACATCACTGTGTGTACTATCCCTGTACTGTGACATCACTGTGTGTACTATCCCTGTACTGTGACATCACTGTGTGTACTATCCCTGTACTGTGACATCACTGTGTGTATTATCCTGTACTGTGACCTCACTGTGTGTATTATCTCTGTACTGTGACATCACCGTGTGTATTATCCCTGTACTGTGACATCACCGTGTGTATTATCCCTGTACTGTGACATCACCGTGTGTATTATCCCTGTACTGTGACATCACCGTGTGTATTATCCTGTACTGTGACATCACCGTGTGTATTATCTCTGTACTGTGACATCACCGTGTGTATTATCCCTGTACTGTGACATCACCGTGTGTATTATCCCTGTACTGTGACATCACCGTGTGTATTATCCCTGTACTGTGACATCACTGTGTATTATTCTGTACTGTGACATCACTGTGTGTATTATCTCTGTACTGTGACATCACTGTGTGTATTATCCTGTACTGTGACATCACTGTGTGTATTATCTCTGTACTGTGACATCACTGTGTGTATTATCCCTGTACTGTGACATCACTGTGTGTACTATCTCTGTACTGTGACATCACTGTGAGTATTATCCCTGTACTGTGACATCACTGTGTGTATGTCACGGAGCAAAAGGTATACGTCTTCCTCCGGATGGTCTTTTGAATCAACACGGACGCAAGAGGTCGGGAGACAACAGCAATTTATTGTAATCCACAAAGTTAGTAGCCGGCAGCGGTCACATCAACCGTAATAACAATAAGTCCACAGAAGTCACAATCCAATGATAACTTTGGTTCCTTGGTCCTGTAACTATATCCTGGCTCTCTGCAGAGCTGTGCACAGGCCGGCTAACACATACTAACTGCAGCTACAACTATATACTAAAACTGTTACACCTATATCTGTGGGTGGGAAGGGCTGAGTCACAGATCCTTCCCCCCTCACCTATACCAAGGAGAGCAGACTCCCTGTCTACTATGGACAATGCACCATCCAACATCTTCTTGGAGACACGGATCAGATTATCTCCACCCATTGTCCTCACTGGTCCTCACTAGTTAGAGGTATTTGCATACAATGTGCTAACACACTAGACCCTAATCAGCCAACTACACATTGATGTATATAACAGGTTAGAGAATACATTCCACATGAAATATATATTACACATTGCCTATAGTATAGACTCTAACCATCCCGTGACAACCCCTCCCCCTGTCAAAACATGTGCATGACACAATTGGCCTACACAGGTAAATTGGGGAATGCACATCAGTCTCTATAGCTCATATTTCCTCCTGCCGGGATAACCCATCTGTGTTCTGGTGTTGGTTCCCTCGGCGGTACTGAATGGTAAAGTTGTAGGGTTGAAGGGCTGGCATCTGTCAGAAAATCCGGTGGATCCATGTTGGCTTCTCCCTGAGCTTGGCTTCGGGTCACTGCTCCCACAAAGTGGCACTGTAGATTTCCAACATCGTTGCCTAACAGAACATCGGCCGGCAGCCCGCTCATCACACCAATTGTGCATCGTTTTGGTCCATAACCATAGTCGAGTTCCACGGTAGCTTTAGGAATACGTCTTTGAGTACCCCCTGCCAACTTGATAGAAATGCCAGGGCCCTCCTCTAGGGCCTCGGGTCGCACAACTCGGGGGTCCGCTACCGTTAGGAAAGCTCCCGAGTCCCGGAATCCAACAACTGTTCGGCCATCCAGTAGGACCTCCTGCAAGTGCTTCCTCTGAAGGTTTGCGGGATGTGTGGCGGAAGGCTGAATCCCATAGACCCCTGGAGGTGGAACAGATGTGTCCTTGATGGAGTCATCTGGAAATGGGGCCAAACTTTCTGTCCTAGGAGTGGTTCCCAGGTAGTGAATAGGCCGGGATGCCACGGTGGCCCGTGCCCCCATGTTAGCAGGGCAACTAGCTTGCAAATGTCCAGGCCGCCTGTGAAGCATGGGATTTTTCAAAAAAACAATCAGGTCTTGAATGATGAAAAGAATCCAAGGAGTTTATTTCAGGAAGTCCAGTTTTAACAAAAAATAATAATTCTTCAGAAAATCTCCATAATGTATACAACAAACACCTTGTACCTCAGGCTGCTGTAGTCTCACAAACTATCCATCATGTGAACTTCACCAACACATACCCAGCTTTCTGGGAATTGGAATCATTTTATACCTTAGACATTTCCCATAATACTCTGCAGTTTTCCCTATAAAACCCTGGAGTTGCTGCAGACTTGCCTCTTATAAGATCAGGGGAGACACACCCAGTGCAACTCCACTCATGCAGGTAAATATGCAAAAACACTTTATAAATCCATGTTAATGTGAACAGTTCCTTAGTGTTAGTATAGGGTTCCCAGATGGTAAGACAAGAAATAGTAGGAAAATAGAGCATTAGGTGGCCAGCCTACTGAGGAAAGAAAGAAATAAGAAGCAGTAATAGAACATTCACACAGAGATATTACCAGATCTGGGGACTTATGTACCACCACTAAGGTTACAAAGAAGAAATCACATGGAAACATAACACAAAATAGTTTACCTCTTCACATTCCTCCCCCCTTAAGAAGAAGCTTGTCCTTCTTCAGACAGCTTTCACTTCAGCACCATACCTGGACAAATGATTGGCATTTTGGTGCTTGGACCCTGACCGATGTTGTATCTCAAATTTAAATGGCTGTAATGCTAGATACCATCTAGTTATTCTGGCATTTTTGTCCTTCATGGTATGAATCCAAGTGAGGGGTGATGATCCGTCACTAAAGTAAACTCTCTTCCTAATAAATAATAGTGTAATGCCTCCAATGCCCACTTTATCGCCAGCCCTTCCTTCTCGATTGTAGAATACTTTTGTTCACGGGGAAAAAGTTTCCTACTTAAATAAAGAATAGGGTGTTCCTCACCATTAATCTCTTGACTCAGGACTGCCCCAAGTCCCACCTCAGATGCATCCGTCTGTACAATAAATGGTTTGTCAAAGTTTGGGCTTTGTAAGACTGGTTCTTTACACAAAATTTCTTTTATTTGTTCAAAAGCTGAATCACATTCTGTTGTCCATATCACGTCCTCTCTACTGTTCTTTTTAGTTAGGTCGGTTAAGGGAGCAACGATAGTAGCAAAGTTTGGAATAAAACGTCTATAATAGCCAACAAGACCTAAAAAGGATCTGACCTCTTTCTTTGTGGCTGGAATAGTCGCAGATTGAATGGCTTGTACTTTGGATATCTCTGGCCTTACTTTACCACTACCCACAATAAACCCAAGGTACTTTGTTTCTTGGAATCCCAAAGCACATTTACGTGGATTAATTGTAAATCCTGCTTTCCCAATTTCAGTTATCACCTTTTCCAAGTGATACAAGTGCTCTTCCCATGATTTGCTAAAGATTACCACATCATCTAAATAAGCAGCACTGTACTCCGTATGATCCTTCAAGAGTAAGTCCATGGCTCTTTGAAACGTGGCTGGAGCACCATGAAGACCAAATGGCATGTTTCTGAACTGATACAAACCATTAGGCATCACAAAGGCAGTTTTTTCTTTTGATTTCTCATCAAGTGGAATTTGCCAGTACCCCTTACATAAATCTAGGGTAGAAATATATTCTGCACACCCCAATCTATCTATGAGCTCATCAATACGCGGCATTGGGTAATTGTCAAAACTAGGTATAGCATTAATTTTACGAAAATCTATGCAAAATCTTATTGTCCCATCTTTTTTCCCAATCATCACTACAGGTGATGACCAAGGACTTTTAGAGGGTTCAATAACTCCCAATTTAAGCATTTCTTGAACCTCATTTTCAGCCTTACCCTTTAATTTTTCAGGTATACGATAAGGTCTCTGTCTGATAGGTGGATGATCTCCAGTATTTATTGTATGAGAAACTAACGATACACGGCCAGGCTTACTTCCAAAAATATATGAACTGGACCCTATAATCTTCCTCAAGTCACAATGTTGCTCTTTAGATAACTTTGGATTCCATGTTACCTCTGACCAGTGAGCACAATTTTTCAACAAATCATAGATTTCTTCAGACATATCCTGTGAAGACTCTGAGACAATATTACAGGTAGTGTTATCTTTAGGACCAACCTCTGGTTCAATCCAACGTTTCAATAAATTTACATGGTAAACCTTATTTTTTTGTTTTTTATCTGGGGTTTCAATTTCAAAGTCAACAGGACCTGTTTGTCTAACCACTTTATATGGCCCTTGCCATCTGGCCAACAACTTATTCTCACTGCTGGGAAGTAAGAGAAGAACCTTATCCCCAACTTTAATTGATTTATTTTTGGCATGTTGATCATACCATTTCTTTTGGTAAACTTTTGCCTTGTGGACATTATCATGAGCTACCTTAATCAATTTCATTAATCTTTCTCTCATTTCCAATACATGTTCCACCACATTCTTCTGATGACCATCTTTACCTTCCCATACCTCTTTAATAACATCCAAGAGTCCCCTGGGTCGTCTCCCATATAACAATTCAAAAGGGCTAAACCCTGTAGACTCTTGTGGAACCTCACGATAGGCAAATAATAGAAAGGGCAACCATTTGTCCCACAGTTTTGGATCGTTATGTGCAAATTTCCTAAGCATGTTTTTCAAGGTTTGGTTATACCGTTCAGTCAACCCATCAGTTTGTGGATGATAAGGGGTAGTCCTGAGAGGCTGTATACCAAGAAGCTTATAAACTTCTAACAGAAAGGAAGATGTAAAGTTACTCCCCTGATCAGTAAGGATTTGCTTAGGTAATCCAACCCTGCTAAACACCTTCAAAATTTCCTCTGCAACTCTTTTAGCAGTAACTGTGCGCATAGGTATGGCTTCAGGATACTTGGTACAGTAATCAACAATTGTAAGAATGAAACGGTTACCTTTGGAACTTCTTTCTAGTGGACCGATAATATCCATACCCACAGTATTAAATGGTTCATCAATTATTGGTAAGGGTATAAGCTCTGCTTTGGGAGGAGCTGAAGCAGCGTACTGACATATTGGGCAACTACGACAGTAAGTAGTGATCTCATCATAAACTCCAGGCCAATAGAACCGATAGAGTACTCTGGCCAAAGTTCTTTTATAACCCAAATGTCCAGCAACAGGAACATCATGCGCTAATTTTAAAATTTCTGATTTAAACCTCTTTGGCACAACTAACTGTTGCACTCGTTCTCCTGTTTTTGGGTGACTACACACTCTATATAAAATATTGTTTTCAACCAGATAATAGGGTGTAACAAGCTGCTTACCACTTTCTGCAACCATTTTACTGTTAGTTAAACCTTGTTCATACAATGCATATAAGTCAATGTCCTGTTTTTGTTCAAATGCAATATCAGTGTCCCACAAGTCAGCATTTTTATACTTGCCATCCAGGGAAACTCTTCTCCTAGAGACATCCTGCTGTCCTGGAACTCTCAGAGACTTTGATGATGGCGGCTCCATGATGTCCTCATGGAATGGGAAAATGTCCTCCAAAGTCTCACCTCTCTTGTGTGCCTTTGCTTTAGCCCTGGTAGTCACAGCAGACAGCTGGCTTTTCCCCATTAGCAAATCTTTGAATCCGGGTGTGGTTCTTCCAAGGATCACTGGTACTTGTAGTTCTGGAACAACAACTACTGGCATGGTAAAACATTTCTCATCCAACTGCAGGTCAATATTTGATGTGGAGTATTTTTTTGTATCTCCATGAACACAAGTAATTGGCACTTTGGGAGAGTCCATCTTCTGAGTTATTAGGTTCTCCTTTACCAAGCTTAATTTACTGCCAGAATCAAGCAAAGCATCCACGTTCTGTCCATTAACTTGGATTGGCAGCATGAAGTCACTGCTAGCAAAAAACAATCCAGACTTTGTGCCCTTAGAGCTTTTCCTGGGGCAAAATTTAGCTATGTGTCCCTTTTCTTGGCAAATATAGCACATTTTTTCACTGGTGACAGTTTTTAATGGACTTCTGGCTTCTTGACCTCTCCCTCCAGAGAAAGTTCTGAATGGTTTGGCTGGGCCAGTTGCAGACCTGCTTAAGTCTCTCTTTGCTAGGATAAAGTCCTCTGCCAAAGAAATAGCTTTGTCAGCATTTTTGGGCCGATGTTTTTTAACCCAAGCAAGAACATCAGCTGGAAGAATTTGTAGAAACTGTTCAAGTATGATCGCTTCACTAATCTGCTCAGTCGTCTTGTTTCATCCATTTCATGTATAAGTCTTGCAGGCGAGTAAAGACTTCTCTTGGACCATCAGTGTAGCTGTACTTGAGTTCTCTGAACCTCTGTCTATAGGTTTCCTCACTGATGTCATATCGCCTTAGAATAGTCTCTTTAACCAAGTCATAGTTATTTGCATCATTCATGTTCATGTGGCTATATGCCAGTTGGGCTTGTCCAGTAAGATATGGCGCCAGTCTTACAACCCACTGTTCCTTAGGCCACTGACAGGTATGTGCAATTCTTTCAAATGTGGATAAATAGGCTTCAATATCATCTTCTGGAGAAAGTTTAGTCATGCGAGGGTCTTTCCAAGCAACAGGCGGTCTCAGGGTTTGAAACAGCTCCCTCCAGCGTTCATCCTGACGTCGCAATTCCTCGCAATTTCTCCTGGCTTCCTCCATTTGCCTTTTTTCTGCATTGATCTGCTGCACAGTTAACCATTTCATAAGGTCAGCAATGCTCTCTGGTAAAGTCTTTTCAGAAGGCTCAGCAACACTTGGAGTTAATGGAGCAGCTGTGGCTCCTTGCACTTCTGCATCCTCCTCTAGCAGTGCTCTCTGTCTGACACCTTGACTTTCCATATTCACCAGTTTCCTTGCAACAGTTCGCTTTGCCGACTTAGTTGGTGGCTTTGCATTAATACGCCAGGAACGTGTCTTGTACATAACTCCCTTGTTTCTTTAGGCTTGAGTACTTACAGCAATACTCCAAAAATCATCCCGTTTCTGACACCATATGTGAAGCATGGGATTTTTCAAAAAAACAATCAGGTCTTGAATGATGAAAAGAATCCAAGGAGTTTATTTCAGGAAGTCCAGTTTTAACAAAAAATAATAATTCTTCAGAAAATCTCCATAATGTATACAACAAACACCTTGTACCTCAGGCTGCTGTAGTCTCACAAACTATCCATCATGTGAACTTCACCAACACATACCCAGCTTTCTGGGAATTGGAATCATTTTATACCTTAGACATTTCCCATAATACTCTGCAGTTTTCCCTATAAAACCCTGGAGTTGCTGCAGACTTGCCTCTTATAAGATCAGGGGAGACACACCCAGTGCAACTCCACTCATGCAGGTAAATATGCAAAAACACTTTATAAATCCATGTTAATGTGAACAGTTCCTTAGTGTTAGTATAGGGTTCCCAGATGGTAAGACAAGAAATAGTAGGAAAATAGAGCATTAGGTGGCCAGCCTACTGAGGAAAGAAAGAAATAAGAAGCAGTAATAGAACATTCACACAGAGATATTACCAGATCTGGGGACTTATGTACCACCACTAAGGTTACAAAGAAGAAATCACATGGAAACATAACACAAAATAGTTTACCTCTTCACACCGCCCGCACCCAAAACATCTGCGCTCTAGCATTCTTCCAGTGGGTCGTTGTCTAGGGACAGGGTTGTTCATAGCTGGAGGCCGATGGGCTGGGGCAGGGGTAGAGGGGGAATTGTAATCCTGAGGCCGGACACGAAAGGTGGGTGGCTGGCTGAAGGGTGTCTGGCGGACTGTGGTAGTTTTCCGCTCCTCTGCAAACAACCTCTTCCACTGCGGCTTGATGGTCAGGCCCTCATCTGCAAGAGAAGCAGCTTGCTCAACTGTGGCTGGGTTCCTTTCCAGCACCCACTCACGGATCTCAGCGGGGCACTGGGAAAAGAACTGTTCCTTAAGTATGACTTGGAGGATCTTATCGACTGTGACAGCCTCCTCTCCTTCTAGCCAGCGCTTGCAGGCTTGCTTCAACTTGTGGGAGAACATGTGGAAGGAGCTTCCCCCATTGTAAGACAAAGAGCGGAACTGAACTCGGTAGGTCTCTGGAGTGACGGCATAATACTTCTGCACCGCTCTTTTAATGGCCTCATAGTCCCGCTGATCACTAGGGTCCATGGCTCTGAGAGCTTCCGCAGCCCCATCTCGTAGGTGCCCCACCAGATACCGGACCCAATCCTTCTCTGGGACTTCCATCAGGTGGCACTGGTGTTCGAAGTCCTGAAAATATCCATCAACATCCCCAGCCGCTTCCTCAAAGGTCTTGAAGTGTTTATGGGAGACATATGGTGGTTCTCTCACTGTTGGGCTGGGGGTCGACGTTTGATTATAATTCCGCGTAGTTATCTCAGCCATTCGCATTTCATGCGCCATTCTTTCCTTTTCATGCGCCATTCTCTGTTCCTCCTTCTCCGTTTCCTGAGCCCTCTGTAATGCTCTACTCCTTTGCTCTGCAGTTGCTTCTAGCCCCAGCACTGCCAATTCCTCCTCATACAAAACAACCCATCTGCTCTTTTGGGTCTGTACCTGCCACTCCTGTATCTCTCCAGTCTCCTGGGGGCAGCCCTCCTCATGGTTGCTTTGCAGGGTCATCTCCTCCAGTGCCTCGATCAGTTGCTCTTTCGTTCTTCCCTGGTAACTCAGGTTTAGTTCCCGGGCCCTTACTTGTAGACTTGCCATAGTCCAGTTCCTGTATTCTGAGGTTGTGGCTCCATTAATCGCTGAGCTGTTGTAGTCCATCTCGCTGTCCGCTGTTGATCCCACCGCTGCCAACCAGTTGTCACGGAGCAAAAGGTATACGTCTTCCTCCGGATGGTCTTTTGAATCAACACGGACGCAAGAGGTCGGGAGACAACAGCAATTTATTGTAATCCACAAAGTTAGTAGCCGGCAGCGGTCACATCAACCGTAATAACAATAAGTCCACAGAAGTCACAATCCAATGATAACTTTGGTTCCTTGGTCCTGTAACTATATCCTGGCTCTCTGCAGAGCTGTGCACAGGCCGGCTAACACATACTAACTGCAGCTACAACTATATACTAAAACTGTTACACCTATATCTGTGGGTGGGAAGGGCTGAGTCACAGATCCTTCCCCCCTCACCTATACCAAGGAGAGCAGACTCCCTGTCTACTATGGACAATGCACCATCCAACATCTTCTTGGAGACACTGATCAGATTATCTCCACCCATTGTCCTCACTGGTCCTCACTAGTTAGAGGTATTTGCATACAATGTGCTAACACACTAGACCCTAATCAGCCAACTACACATTGATGTATATAACAGGTTAGAGAATACATTCCACATGAAATATATATTACACATTGCCTATAGTATAGACTCTAACCATCCCGTGACAGTGTACTATCCCTGTACTGTGAAATCACTGTGTGTACTATCTCTGTACTGTGACATCACTGTGTGTATTATCCTGTACTGTGAGATCACTGTGTGTATTATCCCTGTACTGTGACATCACTGTGTGTATTATCTCTGTACTGTGACATAACTGTGTGTATTATCCCTGTACTGTGACATCACTGTGTGTATTATCCCTGTACTGTGACATCACTGTGTGTATTATCCCTGTACTGTGACATCACTGTGTGTATTATCCCTGTACTGTGACATCACTGTGTGTATTATCCCTGTACTGTGACATCACTGTGTGTATTATCCCTGTACTGTGACATCACTCTGTGTATTATCCCTGTACTGTGACATCACTGTGTGTATTATCCCTGTACTGTGACATCACTCTGTGTATTATCCCTGTACTCTGACATCACTGTGTGTATTATCTCTGTACTGTGACATCACTGTGTGTATTATCCCTGTACTGTGACATCACTGTGTGTATTATCCCTGTACTGTGACATCACTGTGTGTATTATCCCTGTACTTTGACATCACTGTGTGTATTATCCTGTACTGTGACATCACTGTGTGTATTATCTCTGTTCTGTGACATCACTGTGTGTATTATCTTCGTACTGTGACATCACTGTGTGTATTATCCCTGTACTGTGACATCACTTTATGTATTATCCCTGTACTTTGACATCACTGTGTGTATTATCCCTGTACTGTGACATCACTGTGTGTATTATCCCTGTACTGTGACATCACTGTGTGTATTATCCCTGTACTGTGACATCACTGTGTGTATTATCCCTGTACTGTGACATCACTGTGTGTATTATCCCTGTACTGTGACATCACTGTGTGTATTATCCCTGTACTGTGACATCACTGTGTGTATTATCCCTGTACTGTGACATCACTGTGTGTATTATCCCTGTACTGTGACATCACTGTGTGTATTATCCCTGTACTGTGACATCACTGTGTGTATTATCCCTGTACTGTGACATCACTGTGTGTATTATCCTGTACTGTGACATCACTGTGTGTATTATCCCTGTACTGTGACATCACTGTGTGTATTATCCCTGTACTGTGACATCACTGTGTGTGCTATCCCTGTACTGTGACATCACTGTGTGTACTATCCCTATACTGTGACATCACTGTGTGTATTATCCTGTACTGTGACATCACTGTGTGTATTATCCATGTACTGTGACATCACTGTGTGTATTATCCTGTACTGTGACATAACTGTGTGTATTATCCTGTACTGTGACATCACTGTGTGTATTATCTCTGTTCTGTGACATCACTGTGTTTATTATCTCTGTACTGTGACATCACTGTGTGTATTCTCCCTGTACTGTGACATCACTGTGTGTATTATCCCTGTACTGTGACATCACTGTGTGTATTATCCTGTTCTGTGACATCACTGTGTGTATTCTCCCTGTACTGTGACATCACTGTGTGTATTATCCTGTACTGTGACATCACCGTGTGTATTATCTCTGTACTGTGACATAACCGTGTGTATTATCTCTGTACTGTGACATCACCGTGTGTATTATCCCTGTACTGTGACATCACTCTGTGTATTATCCCTGTACCGTGACATCACTGTATGTATTATCCTGTACTGTGACATCACTGTGTGTATTATCTCTATACTGTGACATCACTGTATGTATTATCCTGTACTGTGACATCACTGTGTGTATTATCTCTGTACTGTGACATCACTGTGTGTATTATCCCTGTACTGTGACATCACTGTGTGTATTATCCCTGTACTGTGACATCACTGTGTGTACTATCCCTGTACTGTGACATCACTGTGTGTACTATCCCTGTACTGTGACATCACTGTGTGTATTATCCTGTACTGTGACATCACTGTGTGTATTATCCCTGTACTGTGACATCACTGTGTGTATTATCCTGTACTGTGACATCACTGTGTGTATTCTCCCTGTACTGTGACATCACTGTGTGTATTATCCCTGTACTGTGACATCACTGTGTATTATCCTGTACTGTGACCTCACTGTGTGTATTATCCTGTACTGTGACATCACTGTGTGTATTATCTCTGTACTGTGACATCACTGTGTGTATTATCCCTGTACTGTGACATCACTGTGTGTATTATCCCTGTACTGTGACATCACTGTGTGTACTATCCCTGTACTGTGACATCACTGTGTGTACTATCCCTGTACTGTGACATCACTGTGTGTATTATCCTGTACTGTGACATCACTGTGTGTATTATCCCTGTACTGTGTCATCACTGTGTGTATTATCCTGTACTGTGACATCACTGTGTGTATTATCTCTGTTCTGTGACATCACTGTGTGTATTATCCCTGTACTGTAACATCACTGTGTGTATTCTCCCTGTACTGTGAAATCACTGTGTGTATTATCCCTATACTGTGACATCACTGTGTATTATCCCTGTACTGTGACATCACTGTGTGTATTATCTCTGTTCTGTGACATCACTGTCTGTATTATCCCTGTACTGTGACATCACTGTGTGTACTATCCCTGTACTGTGACATCACTGTGTGTATTATCTCTGTACTGTGACATCACTGTGTGTATTATCCCTGTACTGTGACATCACTGTCTGTATTATCTCTGTTCTGTGACATCACTGTGTGTATTATCTCTGTACTGTGACATCACTGTGTGTATTATCCTGTACTGTGACATCACTGTGTATTATCCCTGTACTGTGACATCACTGTGTGTATTATCCCTGTACTGTGACATCACTGTGTGTATTATCGCTGTACTGTGACATCACTGTGTGTATTATCCTGTACTGTGACATCACTGTGTGTATTATCCCTGTACTGTGACATCACTGTGTGTATTATCCCTGTACTGTGACATCACTGTGTGTATTATCCCTGTACTGTGACATCACTGTGTGTATTATCCCTGTACTGTGACATCACTGTGTGTATTATCCCTGTACTGTGACATCACTGTGTGTATTATCCCTGTACTGTGACATCACTGTGTGTATTATCCCTGTACTGTGACATCACTGTGTGTATTATCCCTGTACTGTGACATCACTGTGTGTATTATCCCTGTACTGTGACATCACTGTGTGTATTATCCCTGTACTGTGACATCACTGTGTGTATTATCTCTGTACTGTGACATCACTGTGTGTATTATCCTGTACTGTGACATCACTGTGTGTACTATCTCTGTACTGTGACATCACTGTGTGTACTATCCCTGTACTGTGACATCACTGTGTGTATTATCCTGTACTGTGACATCACTGTGTGTATTATCCCTGTACTGTGACATCACTGTGTGTATTATCCTGTACTGTGACATCACTGTGTGTATTATCCCTGTACTGTGACATCACTCTGTGTATTATCCCTGTACTGTGACATCACTGTGTGTATTCTCCCTGTACTGTGACATCACTGTGTGTATTATCCCTGTACTGTGACATCACTGTGTGTATTCTCCCTGTACTGTGACATCACTGTGTGTATTCTCCCTGTACTGTGACATCACTGTGTGTATTATCCCTGTACTGTGACATCACTGTGTGTATTCTCCCTGTACTGTGACATCACTGTGTGTATTATCCCTGTACTGTGACATCACTGTGTGTATTCTCCCTGTACTGTGACATCACTGTGTGTATTATCCCTTTACTGTGACATCACTGTGTGTATTATCTCTGTACTGTGACATCACTGTGTGTATTATCCTGTACTGTGACATCACTGTGTGTATTATCTCTGTACTGTGACATCACTGTGTGTATTATCCCTGTACTGTGACATCACTGTGTGTATTATCTCTGTACTGTGACATCACTGTGTGTATTATCCCTTTACTGTGACATCACTGTGTGTACTATCTCTGTTCTGTGACATCAATGTGTGTATTATCCCTGTACTGTGACATCACTGTGTGTATTATCCCTGTACTGTGACATCACTGTGTGTACTATCTCTGTACTGTGACATCACTGTGTGTATTATCCCTGTACTGTGACATCACTGTGTGTACTATCCCTGTACTGTGACATCACTGTGTGTACTATCTCTGTACTGTGACATCACTGTGTGTATTATCCTGTACTGTGACATCACTGTGTGTATTATCCCTGTACTGTGACATCACTGTGTGTATTATCCCTGTACTGTGACATCACTGTGTGTATTATCCCTGTACTGTGACATCACTGTGTGTATTATCCCTGTACTGTGACATCACTGTGTGTATTATCCCTGTACTGTGACATCACTGTGTGTATTATCCCTGTACTTTGACATCACTGTGTGTATTATCCTTGTACTGTGACATCACTGTGTGTATTATCTCTGTACTGTGACATCACTGTGTGTATTATCCTGTACTGTGACATCACTGTGTGTACTATCTCTGTACTGTGACATCCCTGTGTGTACTATCCCTGTACTGTGACATCACTGTGTGTACTATCCCTGTACTGTGACATCACTGTGTGTATTCTCCCTGTACTGTGACATCACTGTGTGTATTATCCCTGTACTGTGACATCACTGTGTGTATTCTCCCTGTACTGTGACATCACTGTGTGTATTATCCCTGTACTGTGACATCACTGTGTGTATTATCCCTGTACTGTGACATCACTGTGTGTATTCTCCCTGTACTGTGACATCACTGTGTGTATTATCCCTGTACTGTGACATCACTGTGTGTATTATCCCTGTACTGTGACATCACTGTGTATTATTCTGTACTGTGACATCACTGTGTGTATTATCTCTGTACTGTGACATCACTGTGTGTATTATCCTGTACTGTGACATCACTGTGTGTATTATCTCTGTACTGTGACATCACTGTGTGTATTATCCCTGTACTGTGACATCACTGTGTGTATTATCTCTGTACTGTGACATCACTGTGAGTATTATCCCTGTACTGTGACATCACTGTGTGTACTATCCCTGTACTGTGACATCACTGTGTGTACTATCTCTGTACTGTGACATCACTGTGTGTATTATCCTGTACTGTGAGATCACTGTGTGTATTATCCCTGTACTGTGACATCACTGTGTGTATTATCTCTGTACTGTGACATAACTGTGTGTATTATCCCTGTACTGTGACATCACTGTGTGTACTATCTCTGTACTGTGACATCACTGTGTGTATTATCCCTGTACTGTGACATCACTGTGTGTACTTTCCCTGTACTGTGACATCACTGTGTGTACTATCTCTGTACTGTGACATCACTGTGTGTATTATCCTGTACTGTGAGATCACTGTGTGTATTATCCCTGTACTGTGACATCACTGTGTGTATTATCCTGTACTGTGAGATCACTGTGTGTATTATCCCTGTACTGTGACATCACTGTGTGTATTATCTCTGTACTGTGACATAACTGTGTGTATTATCCCTGTACTGTGACATCACTGTGTGTATTATCCCTGTACTGTGACATCACTGTGTGTATTATCCCTGTACTGTGACATCACTGTGTGTATTATCCCTGTACTGTGACATCACTGTGTGTATTATCCCTGTACTGTGACATCACTGTGTGTATTATCCCTGTACTGTGATATCACTCTGTGTATTATCCCTGTACTCTGACATCACTGTGTGTATTATCTCTGTACTGTGACATCACTGTGTGTATTATCCCTGTACTGTGACATCACTGTGTGTATTATCCCTGTACTGTGACATCACTGTGTGTATTATCCCTGTACTTTGACATCACTGTGTGTATTATCCTGTACTGTGACATCACTGTGTGTATTATCTCTGTTCTGTGACATCACTGTGTGTATTATCTTCGTACTGTGACATCACTGTGTGTATTATCCCTGTACTGTGACATCACTTTATGTATTATCCCTGTACTTTGACATCACTGTGTGTATTATCCCTGTACTGTGACATCACTGTGTGTATTATCCCTGTACTGTGACATCACTGTGTGTATTATCCCTGTACTGTGACATCACTGTGTGTATTATCCCTGTACTGTGACATCACTGTGTGTATTATCCCTGTACTGTGACATCACTGTGTGTTATCCCTGTACTGTGACATCACTGTGTGTATTATCCCTGTACTGTGACATCACTGTGTGTATTATCCCTGTACTGTGACATCACTGTGTGTATTATCCCTGTACTGTGAAATCACTGTGTGTATTATCCTGTACTGTGACATCACTGTGTATATTATCCCTGTACTGTGACATCACTGTGTGTATTATCCCTGTACTGTGACATCACTGTGTGTGCTATCCCTGTACTGTGACATCACTGTGTGTACTATCCCTATACTGTGACATCACTGTGTGTATTATCCATGTACTGTGACATCACTGTGTGTATTATCCTGTACTGTGACATAACTGTGTGTATTATCCTGTACTGTGACATCACTGTGTGTATTATCTCTGTTCTGTGACATCACTGTGTTTATTATCTCTGTACTGTGACATCACTGTGTGTATTCTCCCTGTACTGTGACATCACTGTGTGTATTATCCCTGTACTGTGACATCACTGTGTGTATTATCCTGTTCTGTGACATCACTGTGTGTATTCTCCCTGTACTGTGACATCACTGTGTGTATTATCCTGTGCTGTGACATCACCGTGTGTATTATCTCTGTACTGTGACATCACCGTGTGTATTATCTCTGTACTGTGACATCACCGTGTGTATTATCCCTGTACTGTGACATCACTGTGTGTATTATCTCTATACTGTGACATCACTGTATGTATTATCCTGTACTGTGACATCACTGTGTGTATTATCTCTGTACTGTGACATCACTGTGTGTATTATCCCTGTACTGTGACATCACTGTGTGTATTATCCCTGTACTGTGACATCACTGTGTGTACTATCCCTGTACTGTGACATCACTGTGTGTACTATCCCTGTACTGTGACATCACTGTGTGTATTATCCTGTACTGTGACATCACTGTGTGTATTATCCCTGTACTGTGACATCACTGTGTGTATTATCCTGTACTGTGACATCACTGTGTGTATTATCTCTGTTCTGTGACATCACTGTGTGTATTATCCCTGTACTGTGACATCACTGTGTGTATTCTCCCTGTACTGTGACATCACTGTGTGTATTCTCCCTGTACTGTGACATCACTGTGTGTATTATCCCTGTACTGTGACATCACTGTGTATTATCCTGTACTGTGACCTCATTGTGTGTATTATCCTGTACTGTGACATCACTGTGTGTATTATCCCTGTACTGTGACATCACTGTGTGTATTATCCCTGTACTGTGACATCACTGTGTGTATTATCCCTGTACTGTGACATCACTGTGTGTACTATCCCTGTACTGTGACATCACTGTGTGTACTATCCCTGTAATGTGACATCACTGTGTGTATTATCCTGTACTGTGACATCACTGTGTGTATTATCCCTGTACTGTGTCATCACTGTGTGTATTATCCTGTACTGTGACATCACTGTGTGTATTATCTCTGTTCTGTGACATCACTGTGTGTATTATCCCTGTACTGTAACATCACTGTGTGTATTCTCCCTGTACTGTGAAATCACTGTGTGTATTATCCCTATACTGTGACATCACTGTGTATTATCCCTGTACTGTGACATCACTGTGTGTATTATCTCTGTTCTGTGACATCACTGTCTGTATTATCCCTGTACTGTGACATCACTGTGTGTACTATCCCTGTACTGTGACATCACTGTGTGTATTATCTCTGTACTGTGACATCACTGTGTGTATTATCCCTGTACTGTGACATCACTGTCTGTATTATCTCTGTTCTGTGACATCACTGTGTGTATTATCTCTGTACTGTGACATCACTGTGTGTATTATCCTGTACTGTGACATCACTGTGTGTATTATCCCTGTACTGTGACATCACTGTGTGTATTATCCCTGTACTGTGACATCACTGTGTGTATTATCGCTGTACTGTGACATCACTGTGTGTATTATCCTGTACTGTGACATCACTGTGTGTATTATCCCTGTACTGTGACATCACTGTGTGTATTATCCCTGTACTGTGACATCACTGTGTGTATTATCCCTGTACTGTGACATCACTGTGTGTATTATCCCTGTACTGTGACATCACTGTGTGTATTATCCCTGTACTGTGACATCACTGTGTGTATTATCCCTGTACTGTGACATCACTGTGTGTATTATCCCTGTACTGTGACATCACTGTGTGTATTATCCCTGTACTGTGACATCACTGTGTGTATTATCCCTGTACTGTGACATCACTGTGTGTATTATCTCTGTACTGTGACATCACTGTGTGTATTATCCTGTACTGTGACATCACTGTGTGTACTATCTCTGTACTGTGACATCACTGTGTGTACTATCCCTGTACTGTGACATCACTGTGTGTATTATCCTGTACTGTGACATCACTGTGTGTATTATCCCTGTACTGTGACATCACTGTGTGTATTATCCTGTACTGTGACATCACTGTGTGTATTATCCCTGTACTGTGACATCACTCTGTGTATTATCCCTGTACTGTGACATCACTGTGTGTATTCTCCCTGTACTGTGACATCACTGTGTGTATTATCCCTGTACTGTGACATCACTGTGTGTATTCTCCCTGTACTGTGACATCACTGTGTGTATTCTCCCTGTACTGTGACATCACTGTGTGTATTATCCCTGTAATGTGACATCACTGTGTGTATTCTCCCTGTACTGTGACATCACTGTGTGTATTATCCCTGTACTGTGACATCACTGTGTGTATTCTCCCTGTACTGTGACATCACTGTGTGTATTATCCCTTTACTGTGACATCACTGTGTGTATTATCTCTGTACTGTGACATCACTGTGTGTATTATCCTGTACTGTGACATCACTGTGTGTATTATCTCTGTACTGTGACATCACTGTGTGTATTATCCCTGTACTGTGACATCACTGTGTGTATTATCTCTGTACTGTGACATCACTGTGTGTATTATCCCTTTACTGTGACATCACTGTGTGTATTATCTCTGTTCTGTGACATCAATGTGTGTATTATCCCTGTACTGTGACATCACTGTGTGTATTATCCCTGTACTGTGACATCACTGTGTGTACTATCTCTGTACTGTGACATCACTGTGTGTATTATCCCTGTACTGTGACATCACTGTGTGTACTATCCCTGTACTGTGACATCACTGTGTGTACTATCTCTGTACTGTGACATCACTGTGTGTATTATCCTGTACTGTGACATCACTGTGTGTATTATCCCTGTACTGTGACATCACTGTGTGTATTATCTCTGTACTGTGACATCACTGTGTGTATTATCCCTGTACTGTGACATCACTGTCTGTATTATCTCTGTTCTGTGACATCACTGTGTGTATTATCTCTGTACTGTGACATCACTGTGTGTATTATCCTGTACTGTGACATCACTGTGTGTATTATCCCTGTACTGTGACATCACTGTGTGTATTATCCCTGTACTGTGACATCACTGTGTGTATTATCGCTGTACTGTGACATCACTGTGTGTATTATCCTGTACTGTGACATCACTGTGTGTATTATCCCTGTACTGTGACATCACTGTGTGTATTATCCCTGTACTGTGACATCACTGTGTGTATTATCCCTGTACTGTGACATCACTGTGTGTATTATCCCTGTACTGTGACATCACTGTGTGTATTATCCCTGTACTGTGACATCACTGTGTGTATTATCCCTGTACTGTGACATCACTGTGTGTATTATCCCTGTACTGTGACATCACTGTGTGTATTATCCCTGTACTGTGACATCACTGTGTGTATTATCCCTGTACTGTGACATCACTGTGTGTATTATCTCTGTACTGTGACATCACTGTGTGTATTATCCTGTACTGTGACATCACTGTGTGTACTATCTCTGTACTGTGACATCACTGTGTGTACTATCCCTGTACTGTGACATCACTGTGTGTATTATCCTGTACTGTGACATCACTGTGTGTATTATCCCTGTACTGTGACATCACTGTGTGTATTATCCTGTACTGTGACATCACTGTGTGTATTATCCCTGTACTGTGACATCACTCTGTGTATTATCCCTGTACTGTGACATCACTGTGTGTATTCTCCCTGTACTGTGACATCACTGTGTGTATTATCCCTGTACTGTGACATCACTGTGTGTATTCTCCCTGTACTGTGACATCACTGTGTGTATTCTCCCTGTACTGTGACATCACTGTGTGTATTATCCCTGTACTGTGACATCACTGTGTGTATTCTCCCTGTACTGTGACATCACTGTGTGTATTATCCCTGTACTGTGACATCACTGTGTGTATTCTCCCTGTACTGTGACATCACTGTGTGTATTATCCCTTTACTGTGACATCACTGTGTGTATTATCTCTGTACTGTGACATCACTGTGTGTATTATCCTGTACTGTGACATCACTGTGTGTATTATCTCTGTACTGTGACATCACTGTGTGTATTATCCCTGTACTGTGACATCACTGTGTGTATTATCTCTGTACTGTGACATCACTGTGTGTATTATCCCTTTACTGTGACATCACTGTGTGTACTATCTCTGTTCTGTGACATCAATGTGTGTATTATCCCTGTACTGTGACATCACTGTGTGTATTATCCCTGTACTGTGACATCACTGTGTGTACTATCTCTGTACTGTGACATCACTGTGTGTATTATCCCTGTACTGTGACATCACTGTGTGTACTATCCCTGTACTGTGACATCACTGTGTGTACTATCTCTGTACTGTGACATCACTGTGTGTATTATCCTGTACTGTGACATCACTGTGTGTATTATCCCTGTACTGTGACATCACTGTGTGTATTATCCCTGTACTGTGACATCACTGTGTGTATTATCCCTGTACTGTGACATCACTGTGTGTATTATCCCTGTACTGTGACATCACTGTGTGTATTATCCCTGTACTGTGACATCACTGTGTGTATTATCCCTGTACTTTGACATCACTGTGTGTATTATCCCTGTACTGTGACATCACTGTGTGTATTATCTCTGTACTGTGACATCACTGTGTGTATTATCCTGTACTGTGACATCACTGTGTGTACTATCTCTGTACTGTGACATCCCTGTGTGTACTATCCCTGTACTGTGACATCACTGTGTGTACTATCCCTGTACTGTGACATCACTGTGTGTATTCTCCCTGTACTGTGACATCACTGTGTGTATTATCCCTGTACTGTGACATCACTGTGTGTATTCTCCCTGTACTGTGACATCACTGTGTGTATTATCCCTGTACTGTGACATCACTGTGTGTATTATCCCTGTACTGTGACATCACTGTGTGTATTCTCCCTGTACTGTGACATCACTGTGTGTATTATCCCTGTACTGTGACATCACTGTGTGTATTATCCCTGTACTGTGACATCACTGTGTGTATTATCTCTGTACTGTGACATCACTGTGTGTATTATCCTGTACTGTGACATCACTGTGTGTATTATCTCTGTACTGTGACATCACTGTGTGTATTATCCCTGTACTGTGACATCACTGTGTGTATTATCTCTGTACTGTGACATCACTGTGAGTATTATCCCTGTACTGTGACATCACTGTGTGTACTATCCCTGTACTGTGACATCACTGTGTGTACTATCTCTGTACTGTGACATCACTGTGTGTATTATCCTGTACTGTGAGATCACTGTGTGTATTATCCCTGTACTGTGACATCACTGTGTGTATTATCTCTGTACTGTGACATAACTGTGTGTATTATCCCTGTACTGTGACATCACTGTGTGTACTATCTCTGTACTGTGACATCACTGTGTGTATTATCCCTGTACTGTGACATCACTGTGTGTACTTTCCCTGTACTGTGACATCACTGTGTGTACTATCTCTGTACTGTGACATCACTGTGTGTATTATCCTGTACTGTGAGATCACTGTGTGTATTATCCCTGTACTGTGACATCACTGTGTGTATTATCCTGTACTGTGAGATCACTGTGTGTATTATCCCTGTACTGTGACATCACTGTGTGTATTATCTCTGTACTGTGACATAACTGTGTGTATTATCCCTGTACTGTGACATCACTGTGTGTATTATCCCTGTACTGTGACATCACTGTGTGTATTATCCCTGTACTGTGACATCACTGTGTGTATTATCCCTGTACTGTGACATCACTGTGTGTATTATCCCTGTACTGTGACATCACTGTGTGTATTATCCCTGTACTGTGACATCACTCTGTGTATTATCCCTGTACTCTGACATCACTGTGTGTATTATCTCTGTACTGTGACATCACTGTGTGTATTATCCCTGTACTGTGACATCACTGTGTGTATTATCCCTGTACTGTGACATCACTGTGTGTATTATCCCTGTACTTTGACATCACTGTGTGTATTATCCTGTACTGTGACATCACTGTGTGTATTATCTCTGTTCTGTGACATCACTGTGTGTATTATCTTCGTACTGTGACATCACTGTGTGTATTATCCCTGTACTGTGACATCACTTTATGTATTATTCCTGTACTGTGACATCACTGTGTGTATTATCCCTGTACTGTGACATCACTGTGTGTATTATCCCTGTACTGTGACATCACTGTGTGTATTATCCCTGTACTGTGACATCACTGTGTGTATTATCCCTGTACTGTGACATCACTGTGTGTATTATCCCTGTACTGTGACATCACTGTGTGTATTATCCTGTACTGTGACATCACTGTGTATATTATCCCTGTACTGTGACATCACTGTGTGTATTATCCCTGTACTGTGACATCACTGTGTGTGCTATCCCTGTACTGTGACATCACTGTGTGTACTATCCCTATACTGTGACATCACTGTGTGTATTATCCTGTACTGTGACATCACTGTGTGTATTATCCATGTACTGTGACATCACTGTGTGTATTATCCTGTACTGTGACATAACTGTGTGTATTATCCTGTACTGTGACATCACTGTGTGTATTATCTCTGTTCTGTGACATCACTGTGTTTATTATCTCTGTACTGTGACATCACTGTGTGTATTCTCCCTGTACTGTGACATCACTGTGTGTATTCTCCCTGTACTGTGACATCACTGTGTGTATTATCCTGTTCTGTGACATCACTGTGTGTATTCTCCCTGTACTGTGACATCACTGTGTGTATTATCCTGTACTGTGACATCACCGTGTGTATTATCTCTGTACTGTGACATCACCGTGTGTATTATCTCTGTACTGTGACATCACCGTGTGTATTATCCCTGTACTGTGACATCACTGTATGTATTATCCTGTACTGTGACATCACTGTGTGTATTATCTCTATACTGTGACATCACTGTATGTATTATCCTGTACTGTGACATCACTGTGTGTATTATCTCTGTACTGTGACATCACTGTGTGTATTATCCCTGTACTGTGACATCACTGTGTGTATTATCCCTGTACTGTGACATCACTGTGTGTACTATCCCTGTACTGTGACATCACTGTGTGTACTATCCCTGTACTGTGACATCACTGTGTGTATTATCCTGTACTGTGACATCACTGTGTGTATTATCCCTGTACTGTGACATCACTGTGTGTATTATCCTGTACTGTGACATCACTGTGTGTATTATCTCTGTTCTGTGACATCACTGTGTGTATTATCCCTGTACTGTGACATCACTGTGTGTATTCTCCCTGTACTGTGACATCACTGTGTGTATTCTCCCTGTACTGTGACATCACTGTGTGTATTATCCCTGTACTGTGACATCACTGTGTGTATTATCCTGTTCTGTGACATCACTGTGTGTATTCTCCCTGTACTGTGACATCACTGTGTGTATTATCCTGTACTGTGACATCACCGTGTGTATTATCTCTGTACTGTGACATCACCGTGTGTATTATCTCTGTACTGTGACATCACCGTGTGTATTATCCCTGTACTGTGACATCACTCTGTGTATTATCCCTGTACCGTGACATCACTGTATGTATTATCCTGTACTGTGACATCACTGTGTGTATTATCTCTATACTGTGACATCACTGTATGTATTATCCTGTACTGTGACATCACTGTGTGTATTATCTCTGTACTGTGACATCACTGTGTGTATTATCCCTGTACTGTGACATCACTGTGTGTATTATCCCTGTACTGTGACATCACTGTGTGTACTATCCCTGTACTGTGACATCACTGTGTGTACTATCCCTGTACTGTGACATCACTGTGTGTATTATCCTGTACTGTGACATCACTGTGTGTATTATCCCTGTACTGTGACATCACTGTGTGTATTATCCTGTACTGTGACATCACTGTGTGTATTATCTCTGTTCTGTGACATCACTGTGTGTATTATCCCTGTACTGTGACATCACTGTGTGTATTCTCCCTGTACTGTGACATCACTGTGTGTATTCTCCCTGTACTGTGACATCACTGTGTGTATTATCCCTGTACTGTGACATCACTGTGTATTATCCTGTACTGTGACCTCACTGTGTGTATTATCCTGTACTGTGACATCACTGTGTGTATTATCTCTGTACTGTGACATCACTGTGTGTATTATCCCTGTACTGTGACATCACTGTGTGTATTATCCCTGTACTGTGACATCACTGTGTGTACTATCCCTGTACTGTGACATCACTGTGTGTACTATCCCTGTACTGTGACATCACTGTGTGTATTATCCTGTACTGTGACATCACTGTGTGTATTATCCCTGTACTGTGACATCACTGTGTGTATTATCCTGTACTGTGACATCACTGTGTGTATTATCTCTGTTCTGTGACATCACTGTGTGTATTATCCCTGTACTGTGACATCACTGTGTGTATTCTCCCTGTACTGTGAAATCACTGTGTGTATTATCCCTATACTGTGACATCACTGTGTATTATCCCTGTACTGTGACATCACTGTGTGTATTATCTCTGTTCTGTGACATCACTGTCTGTATTATCCCTGTACTGTGACATCACTGTGTGTACTATCCCTGTACTGTGACATCACTGTGTGTATTATCTCTGTACTGTGACATCACTGTGTGTATTATCCCTGTACTGTGACATCACTGTCTGTATTATCTCTGTTCTGTGACATCACTGTGTGTATTATCCCTGTACTGTGACATCACTGTGTGTACTATCCCTGTACTGTGACATCACTGTGTGTACTATCTCTGTACTGTGACATCACTGTGTGTATTATCCTGTACTGTGACATCACTGTGTGTATTATCCTGTACTGTGACATCACTGTGTGTATTATCCCTGTACTGTGACATCACTGTGTGTATTATCTCTGTACTGTGACATCACTGTGTGTATTATCCCTGTACTGTGACATCACTGTCTGTATTATCTCTGTTCTGTGACATCACTGTGTGTATTATCTCTGTACTGTGACATCACTGTGTGTATTATCCTGTACTGTGACATCACTGTGTGTATTATCCCTGTACTGTGACATCACTGTGTGTATTATCCCTGTACTGTGACATCACTGTGTGTATTATCGCTGTACTGTGACATCACTGTGTGTATTATCCTGTACTGTGACATCACTGTGTGTATTATCCCTGTACTGTGACATCACTGTGTGTATTATCCCTGTACTGTGACATCACTGTGTGTATTATCCCTGTACTGTGACATCACTGTGTGTATTATCCCTGTACTGTGACATCACTGTGTGTATTATCCCTGTACTGTGACATCACTGTGTGTATTATCCCTGTACTGTGACATCACTGTGTGTATTATCCCTGTACTGTGACATCACTGTGTGTATTATCCCTGTACTGTGACATCACTGTGTGTATTATCCCTGTACTGTGACATCACTGTGTGTATTATCTCTGTACTGTGACATCACTGTGTGTATTATCCTGTACTGTGACATCACTGTGTGTACTATCTCTGTACTGTGACATCACTGTGTGTACTATCCCTGTACTGTGACATCACTGTGTGTATTCTCCCTGTACTGTGACATCACTGTGTGTATTATCCCTGTACTGTGACATCACTGTGTGTATTCTCCCTGTACTGTGACATCACTGTGTGTATTATCCCTTTACTGTGACATCACTGTGTGTATTATCTCTGTACTGTGACATCACTGTGTGTATTATCCTGTACTGTGACATCACTGTGTGTATTATCTCTGTACTGTGACATCACTGTGTGTATTATCCCTGTACTGTGACATCACTGTGTGTATTATCTCTGTACTGTGACATCACTGTGTGTATTATCCCTTTACTGTGACATCACTGTGTGTACTATCTCTGTTCTGTGACATCAATGTGTGTATTATCCCTGTACTGTGACATCACTGTGTGTATTATCCCTGTACTGTGACATCACTGTGTGTACTATCTCTGTACTGTGACATCACTGTGTGTATTATCCCTGTACTGTGACATCACTGTGTGTACTATCCCTGTACTGTGACATCACTGTGTGTACTATCTCTGTACTGTGACATCACTGTGTGTATTATCCTGTACTGTGACATCACTGTGTGTATTATCCCTGTACTGTGACATCACTGTGTGTATTATCCCTGTACTGTGACATCACTGTGTGTATTATCCCTGTACTGTGACATCACTGTGTGTATTATCCCTGTACTGTGACATCACTGTGTGTATTATCCCTGTACTGTGACATCACTGTGTGTATTATCCCTGTACTTTGACATCACTGTGTGTATTATCCCTGTACTGTGACATCACTGTGTGTATTATCTCTGTACTGTGACATCACTGTGTGTATTATCCTGTACTGTGACATCACTGTGTGTACTATCTCTGTACTGTGACATCCCTGTGTGTACTATCCCTGTACTGTGACATCACTGTGTGTACTATCCCTGTACTGTGACATCACTGTGTGTATTCTCCCTGTACTGTGACATCACTGTGTGTATTATCCCTGTACTGTGACATCACTGTGTGTATTCTCCCTGTACTGTGACATCACTGTGTGTATTATCCCTGTACTGTGACATCACTGTGTGTATTATCCCTGTACTGTGACATCACTGTGTGTATTCTCCCTGTACTGTGACATCACTGTGTGTATTATCCCTGTACTGTGACATCACTGTGTGTATTATCCCTGTACTGTGACATCACTGTGTGTATTATCTCTGTACTGTGACATCACTGTGTGTATTATCCTGTACTGTGACATCACTGTGTGTATTATCTCTGTACTGTGACATCACTGTGTGTATTATCCCTGTACTGTGACATCACTGTGTGTATTATCTCTGTACTGTGACATCACTGTGAGTATTATCCCTGTACTGTGACATCACTGTGTGTACTATCCCTGTACTGTGACATCACTGTGTGTACTATCTCTGTACTGTGACATCACTGTGTGTATTATCCTGTACTGTGAGATCACTGTGTGTATTATCCCTGTACTGTGACATCACTGTGTGTATTATCTCTGTACTGTGACATAACTGTGTGTATTATCCCTGTACTGTGACATCACTGTGTGTACTATCTCTGTACTGTGACATCACTGTGTGTATTATCCCTGTACTGTGACATCACTGTGTGTACTTTCCCTGTACTGTGACATCACTGTGTGTACTATCTCTGTACTGTGACATCACTGTGTGTATTATCCTGTACTGTGAGATCACTGTGTGTATTATCCCTGTACTGTGACATCACTGTGTGTATTATCCTGTACTGTGAGATCACTGTGTGTATTATCCCTGTACTGTGACATCACTGTGTGTATTATCTCTGTACTGTGACATAACTGTGTGTATTATCCCTGTACTGTGACATCACTGTGTGTATTATCCCTGTACTGTGACATCACTGTGTGTATTATCCCTGTACTGTGACATCACTGTGTGTATTATCCCTGTACTGTGACATCACTGTGTGTATTATCCCTGTACTGTGACATCACTGTGTGTATTATCCCTGTACTGTGACATCACTGTGTGTATTATCCCTGTACTGTGACATCACTCTGTGTATTATCCCTGTACTCTGACATCACTGTGTGTATTATCTCTGTACTGTGACATCACTGTGTGTATTATCCCTGTACTGTGACATCACTGTGTGTATTATCCCTGTACTGTGACATCACTGTGTGTATTATCCCTGTACTTTGACATCACTGTGTGTATTATCCTGTACTGTGACATCACTGTGTGTATTATCTCTGTTCTGTGACATCACTGTGTGTATTATCTTCGTACTGTGACATCACTGTGTGTATTATCCCTGTACTGTGACATCACTTTATGTATTATCCCTGTACTTTGACATCACTGTGTGTATTATCCCTGTACTGTGACATCACTGTGTGTATTATTCCTGTACTGTGACATCACTGTGTGTATTATCCCTGTACTGTGACATCACTGTGTGTATTATCCCTGTACTGTGACATCACTGTGTGTATCATCCCTGTACTGTGACATCACTGTGTGTATTATCCCTGTACTGTGACATCACTGTGTGTATTATCCCTGTACTGTGACATCACTGTGTGTATTATCCTGTACTGTGACATCACTGTGTATATTATCCCTGTACTGTGACATCACTGTGTGTATTATCCCTGTACTGTGACATCACTGTGTGTGCTATCCCTGTACTGTGACATCACTGTGTGTACTATCCCTATACTGTGACATCACTGTGTGTATTATCCTGTACTGTGACATCACTGTGTGTATTATCCTGTACTGTGACATAACTGTGTGTATTATCCTGTACTGTGACATCACTGTGTGTATTATCTCTGTTCTGTGACATCACTGTGTTTATTATCTCTGTACTGTGACATCACTGTGTGTATTCTCCCTGTACTGTGACATCACTGTGTGTATTATCCCTGTACTGTGACATCACTGTGTGTATTATCCTGTTCTGTGACATCACTGTGTGTATTCTCCCTGTACTGTGACATCACTGTGTGTATTATCCTGTACTGTGACATCACCGTGTGTATTATCTCTGTACTGTGACATCACCGTGTGTATTATCTCTGTACTGTGACATCACCGTGTGTATTATCCCTGTACTGTGACATCACTCTGTGTATTATCCCTGTACCGTGACATCACTGTATGTATTATCCTGTACTGTGACATCACTGTGTGTATTATCTCTATACTGTGACATCACTGTATGTATTATCCTGTACTGTGACATCACTGTGTGTATTATCTCTGTACTGTGACATCACTGTGTGTATTATCCCTGTACTGTGACATCACTGTGTGTATTATCCCTGTACTGTGACATCACTGTGTGTACTATCCCTGTACTGTGACATCACTGTGTGTACTATCCCTGTACTGTGACATCACTGTGTGTATTATCCTGTACTGTGACATCACTGTGTGTATTATCCCTGTACTGTGACATCACTGTGTGTATTATCCTGTACTGTGACATCACTGTGTGTATTATCTCTGTTCTGTGACATCACTGTGTGTATTATCCCTGTACTGTGACATCACTGTGTGTATTCTCCCTGTACTGTGACATCACTGTGTGTATTCTCCCTGTACTGTGACATCACCGTGTGTATTATCTCTGTACTGTGACATCACCGTGTGTATTATCCCTGTACTGTGACATCACTCTGTGTATTATCCCTGTACCGTGACATCACTGTATGTATTATCCTGTACTGTGACATCACTGTGTGTATTATCTCTATACTGTGACATCACTGTATGTATTATCCTGTACTGTGACATCACTGTGTGTATTATCTCTGTACTGTGACATCACTGTGTGTATTATCCCTGTACTGTGACATCACTGTGTGTATTATCCCTGTACTGTGACATCACTGTGTGTACTATCCCTGTACTGTGACATCACTGTGTGTACTATCCCTGTACTGTGACATCACTGTGTGTATTATCCTGTACTGTGACATCACTGTGTGTATTATCCCTGTACTGTGACATCACTGTGTGTATTATCCTGTACTGTGACATCACTGTGTGTATTATCTCTGTTCTGTGACATCACTGTGTGTATTATCCCTGTACTGTGACATCACTGTGTGTATTCTCCCTGTACTGTGACATCACTGTGTGTATTCTCCCTGTACTGTGACATCACTGTGTGTATTATCCCTGTACTGTGACATCACTGTGTATTATCCTGTACTGTGACCTCACTGTGTGTATTATCCTGTACTGTGACATCACTGTGTGTATTATCCCTGTACTGTGACATCACTGTGTGTATTATCCCTGTACTGTGACATCACTGTGTGTATTATCTCTGTACTGTGACATCACTGTGTGTATTATCCCTGTACTGTGACATCACTGTCTGTATTATCTCTGTTCTGTGACATCACTGTGTGTATTATCCCTGTACTGTGACATCACTGTGTGTATTATCCCTGTACTGTGACATCACTGTGTGTATTATCGCTGTACTGTGACATCACTGTGTGTATTATCCTGTACTGTGACATCACTGTGTGTATTATCCCTGTACTGTGACATCACTGTGTGTATTATCCCTGTACTGTGACATCACTGTGTGTATTATCCCTGTACTGTGACATCACTGTGTGTATTATCCCTGTACTGTGACATCACTGTGTGTATTATCCCTGTACTGTGACATCACTGTGTGTATTATCCCTGTACTGTGACATCACTGTGTGTATTATCCCTGTACTGTGACATCACTGTGTGTATTATCCCTGTACTGTGACATCACTGTGTGTATTATCTCTGTACTGTGACATCACTGTGTGTATTATCCTGTACTGTGACATCACTGTGTGTACTATCTCTGTACTGTGACATCACTGTGTGTACTATCCCTGTACTGTGACATCACTGTGTGTATTATCCTGTACTGTGACATCACTGTGTGTATTATCCCTGTACTGTGACATCACTGTGTGTATTATCCTGTACTGTGACATCACTGTGTGTATTATCCCTGTACTGTGACATCACTCTGTGTATTATCCCTGTACTGTGACATCACTGTGTGTATTCTCCCTGTACTGTGACATCACTGTGTGTATTATCCCTGTACTGTGACATCACTGTGTGTATTCTCCCTGTACTGTGACATCACTGTGTGTATTCTCCCTGTACTGTGACATCACTGTGTGTATTATCCCTGTACTGTGACATCACTGTGTGTATTCTCCCTGTACTGTGACATCACTGTGTGTATTATCCCTGTACTGTGACATCACTGTGTGTATTCTCCCTCTACTGTGACATCACTGTGTGTATTATCCCTGTACTGTGACATCACTGTGTATTATCCTGTACTGTGACATCACTGTGTGTATTATCCCTTTACTGTGACATCACTGTGTGTATTATCTCTGTACTGTGACATCACTGTGTGTATTATCCTGTACTGTGACATCACTGTGTGTATTATCTCTGTACTGTGACATCACTGTGTGTATTATCCCTGTACTGTGACATCACTATGTGTACTATCTCTGTTCTGTGACATCAATGTGTGTATTATCCCTGTACTGTGACATCACTGTGTGTATTATCCCTGTACTGTGACATCACTGTGTGTATTATCTCTGTACTGTGACATCACTGTGTGTACTATCTCTGTACTGTGACATCACTGTGTGTATTATCCCTGTACTGTGACATCACTCTGTGTATTATCCCTGTACTGTGACATCACTGTGTGTATTATCTCTGTTCTGTGACATCACTGTCTGTATTATCCCTGTACTGTGACATCACTGTGTGTACTATCCCTGTACTGTGACATCACTGTGTGTATTATCTCTCTACTGTGACATCACTGTGTGTATTATCCCTGTACTGTGACATCACTGTGTGTACTATCTCTGTTCTGTGACATCACTGTGTGTATTATCTCTGTACTGTGACATCACTGTGTGTATTATCCTGTACTGTGACATCACTGTGTGTATTATCCCTGTACTGTGACATCACTGTGTGTATTATCCCTGTACTGTGACATCACTGTGTGTATTATCTCTGTACTGTGACATCACTGTGTGTATTATCCCTGTACTTTGACATCACTGTGTGTATTATCCCTGTACTGTGACATCACTGTGTGTATTATCTCTGTACTGTGACATCACTGTGTGTATTATCCTGTACTGTGACATCACTGTGTGTATTATCCCTGTACTGTGACATCACTGTGTGTATTATCCCTGTACTGTGACATCACTGTGTGTACTATCTCTGTACTGTGACATCACTGTGTGTACTATCCCTGTACTGTGACATCACTGTGTGTACTATCTCTGTACTGTGACATCACTGTGTGTATTATCCTGTACTGTGACATCACTGTGTGTATTATCCCTGTACTTTGACATCACTGTGTGTATTATCCCTGTACTGTGACATCACTGTGTGTATTATCCCTGTACTGTGACATCACTGTGTGTATTATCCCTGTACTGTGACATCACTGTGTGTATTATCCCTGTACTTTGACATCACTGTGTGTATTATCCCTGTACTGTGACATCACTGTGTGTATTATCTCTGTACTGTGACATCACTGTGTGTATTATCCTGTACTGTGACATCACTGTGTGTACTATCTCTGTACTGTGACATCCCTGTGTGTACTATCCCTGTACTGTGACATCACTGTGTGTACTATCCCTGTACTGTGACATCACTGTGTGTATTCTCCCTGTACTGTGACATCACTGTGTGTATTATCCCTGTACTGTGACATCACTGTGTGTATTATCCCTGTACTGTGACATCACTGTGTGTATTCTCCCTGTACTGTGACATCACTGTGTGTATTCTCCCTGTACTGTGACATCACTGTGTGTATTATCCCTGTACTGTGACATCACTGTGTGTATTCTCCCTGTACTGTGACATCACTGTGTGTATTATCCCTGTACTGTGACATCACTGTGTGTATTATCCCTGTACTGTGACATCACTGTGTGTATTATCCTGTACTGTGACATCACTGTGTGTATTATCTCTGTACTGTGACATCACTGTGTGTATTATCTCTGTACTGTGACATCACTGTGTGTATTATCCCTGTACTGTGACATCACTGTGTGTACTATCTCTGTACTGTGACATCACTGTGTGTATTATCCCTGTACTGTGACATCACTGTGTGTACTATCTCTGTACTGTGACATCACTGTGTGTATTATCCTGTATTGTGAGATCACTGTGTGTATTATCTCTGTTCTGTGACATCACTGTGTGTATTATCCTGTACTGTGACATCACCGTGTGTATTATCCTGTACTGTGACATCACTGTGTGTATTATCTCTGTTCTGTGACATCACTGTGTGTATTATCCCTGTACTGTGACATCACTGTGTGTATTCTCCCTGTACTGTGACATCACTGTGTGTATTCTCCCTGTACTGTGACATCACTGTGTGTATTATCCCTGTACTGTGACATCACTGTGTATTATCCTGTACTGTGACCTCACTGTGTGTATTATCCTGTACTGTGACATCACTGTGTGTATTATCTCTGTACTGTGACATCACTGTGTGTATTATCCCTGTACTGTGACATCACTGTGTGTATTATCCCTGTACTGTGACATCACTGTGTGTACTATCCCTGTACTGTGACATCACTGTGTGTACTATCCCTGTACTGTGACATCACTGTGTGTATTATCCTGTACTGTGACATCACTGTGTGTATTATCCCTGTACTGTGACATCACTGTGTGTATTATCCTGTACTGTGACATCACTGTGTGTATTATCTCTGTTCTGTGACATCACTGTGTGTATTATCCCTGTACTGTGACATCACTGTGTGTATTCTCCCTGTACTGTGAAATCACTGTGTGTATTATCCCTATACTGTGACATCACTGTGTATTATCCCTGTACTGTGACATCACTGTGTGTATTATCTCTGTTCTGTGACATCACTGTGTGTACTATCCCTGTACTGTGACATCACTGTGTGTATTATCTCTGTACTGTGACATCACTGTGTGTATTATCCCTGTACTGTGACATCACTGTGTGTACTATCCCTGTACTGTGACATCACTGTGTGTATTATCTCTGTACTGTGACATCACTGTGTGTATTATCCCTGTACTGTGACATCACTGTCTGTATTATCTCTGTTCTGTGACATCACTGTGTGTATTATCTCTGTACTGTGACATCACTGTGTGTATTGTCCTGTACTGTGACATCACTGTGTGTATTATCCCTGTACTGTGACATCACTGTGTGTATTATCCCTGTACTGTGACATCACTGTGTGTATTATCGCTGTACTGTGACATCACTGTGTGTATTATCCTGTACTGTGACATCACTGTGTGTATTATCCCTGTACTGTGACATCACTGTGTGTATTATCCCTGTACTGTGACATCACTGTGTGTATTATCCCTGTACTGTGACATCACTGTGTGTATTATCCCTGTACTGTGACATCACTGTGTGTATTATCCCTGTACTGTGACATCACTGTGTGTATTATCCCTGTACTGTGACATCACTGTGTGTATTATCCCTGTACTGTGACATCACTGTGTGTATTATCCCTGTACTGTGACATCACTGTGTGTATTATCCCTGTACTGTGACATCACTGTGTGTATTATCCCTGTACTGTGACATCACTGTGTGTATTATCTCTGTACTGTGACATCACTGTGTGTATTATCCTGTACTGTGACATCACTGTGTGTACTATCTCTGTACTGTGACATCACTGTGTGTACTATCCCTGTACTGTGACATCACTGTGTGTATTATCCTGTACTGTGACATCACTGTGTGTATTATCCCTGTACTGTGACATCACTGTGTGTATTATCCTGTACTGTGACATCACTGCGTGTATTATCCCTGTACTGTGACATCACTCTGTGTATTATCCCTGTACTGTGACATCACTGTGTGTATTCTCCCTGTACTGTGACATCACTGTGTGTACTATCCCTGTACTGTGACATCACTGTGTGTATTCTCCCTGTACTGTGACATCACTGTGTGTATTCTCCCTGTACTGTGACATCACTGTGTGTATTATCCCTGTACTGTGACATCACTGTGTGTATTCTCCCTGTACTGTGACATCACTGTGTGTATTATCCCTGTACTGTGACATCACTGTGTGTATTCTCCCTGTACTGTGACATCACTGTGTGTATTATCCCTGTACTGTGACATCACTGTGTATTATCCTGTACTGTGACATCACTGTGTGTATTATCCCTTTACTGTGACATCACTGTGTGTATTATCTCTGTACTGTGACATCACTGTGTGTATTATCCTGTACTGTGACATCACTGTGTGTATTATCTCTGTACTGTGACATCACTGTGTGTATTATCCCTGTACTGTGACATCACTGTGTGTACTATCTCTGTTCTGTGACATCAATGTGTGTATTATCCCTGTACTGTGACATCACTGTGTGTATTATCCCTGTACTGTGACATCACTGTGTGTATTATCTCTGTACTGTGACATCACTGTGTGTACTATCTCTGTACTGTGACATCACTGTGTGTATTATCCCTGTACTGTGACATCACTGTGTGTACTATCCCTGTACTGTGACATCACTGTGTGTATTATCTCTGTTCTGTGACATCACTGTGTGTATTATCCCTGTACTGTGACATCACTCTGTGTATTATCCCTGTACTGTGACATCACTGTGTGTATTATCTCTGTTCTGTGACATCACTGTCTGTATTATCCCTGTACTGTGACATCACTGTGTGTACTATCCCTGTACTGTGACATCACTGTGTGTATTATCTCTCTACTGTGACATCACTGTGTGTATTATCCCTGTACTGTGACATCACTGTGTGTATTATCTCTGTACTGTGACATCACTGTGTGTATTATCCCTGTACTTTGACATCACTGTGTGTATTATCCCTGTACTGTGACATCACTGTGTGTATTATCTCTGTACTGTGACATCACTGTGTGTATTATCCTGTACTGTGACATCACTGTGTGTATTATCCCTGTACTGTGACATCACTGTGTGTATTATCCCTGTACTGTGACATCACTGTGTGTATTATCCCTGTACTTTGACATCACTGTGTGTATTATCCCTGTACTGTGACATCACTGTGTGTATTATCTCTGTACTGTGACATCACTGTGTGTATTATCCTGTACTGTGACATCACTGTGTGTACTATCTCTGTACTGTGACATCCCTGTGTGTACTATCCCTGTACTGTGACATCACTGTGTGTACTATCCCTGTACTGTGACATCACTGTGTGTATTCTCCCTGTACTGTGACATCACTGTGTGTATTATCCCTGTACTGTGACATCACTGTGTGTATTATCCCTGTACTGTGACATCACTGTGTGTATTCTCCCTGTACTGTGACATCACTGTGTGTATTATCCCTGTACTGTGACATCACTGTGTGTATTATCCCTGTACTGTGACATCACTGTGTATTATTCTGTACTGTGACATCACTGTGTGTATTATCTCTGTACTGTGACATCACTGTGTGTATTATCCTGTACTGTGACATCACTGTGTGTATTATCTCTGTACTGTGACATCACTGTGTGTATTATCTCTGTACTGTGACATCACTGTGTGTATTATCCCTGTACTGTGACATCACTGTGTGTACTATCTCTGTACTGTGACATCACTGTGTGTATTATCCCTGTACTGTGACATCACTGTGTGTACTATCTCTGTACTGTGACATCACTGTGTGTATTATCCTGTACTGTGAGATCACTGTGTGTATTATCTCTGTTCTGTGACATCACTGTGTGTATTATCCTGTACTGTGACATCACCGTGTGTATTATCCTGTACTGTGACATCACTGTGTGTATTATCCTGTACTGTGACATCACTGTGTGTATTATCCCTGTACTGTGACATCACTGTGTGTATTATCTCTGTTCTGTGACATCACTGTGTGTATTATCCCTGTACTGTGACATCACTGTGTGTATTATCCTGTACTGTGACATCACTGTGTGTATTATCTCTGTTCTGTGACATCACTGTGTGTATTATCTTTGTACTGTGACATCACTGTGTGTATTATCCCTGTACTGTGACATCACTTTATGTATTATCCCTGTACTTTGACATCACTGTGTGTATTATCCCTGTACTGTGACATCACTGTGTGTATTATCCCTGTACTGTGACATCACTGTGTGTATTATCCCTGTACTTTGACATCACTGTGTGTATTATCCCTGTACTGTGACATCACTGTGTGTATTATCCTGTACTGTGACATCACTGTGTGTATTATCCCTGTACTGTGACATCACTGTGTGTATTATCCTGTACTGTGACATCACTGTGTGTATTCTCCCTGTACTGTGACATCACTGTGTGTATTATCTCTGTACTGTGACATCACTGTGTGTATTATCCCTGTACAGTGACATCACTGTGTGTATTATCCCTGTACTGTGACATCACTGTGTGTATTATCCCTGTACTGTGACATCACTGTGTGTATTATCCCTGTACTGTGACATCACTGTGTGTATTATCCTGTACTGTGACATCACTGTGTGTACTATCCCTGTACTGTGACATCACTGTGTGTATTATCCTGTACTGTGACATCACTGTGTGTATTATCATGTACTGTGACATCACTGTGTGTATTATCTCTGTACTGTGACATCACTGTGTGTATTATCCTGTACTGTGACATCACTGTGTGTATTATCCCTGTACTGTGACATCACTGTGTGTATTATCCCTGTACTGTGACATCACTGTGTGTATTCTCCCTGTACTGTGACATCACTGTGTGTATTATCTCTGTACTGTGACATCACTGTGTGTATTATCCCTGTACAGTGACATCACTGTGTGTATTATCCCTGTACTGTGACATCACTGTGTGTATTATCCCTGTACTGTGACATCACTGTGTGTATTATCCCTGTACTGTGACATCACTGTGTGTATTATCCTGTACTGTGACATCACTGTGTGTACTATCCCTGTACTGTGACATCACTGTGTGTATTATCCTGTACTGTGACATCACTGTGTGTATTATCATGTACTGTGACATCACTGTGTGTATTATCTCTGTACTGTGACATCACTGTGTGTATTATCTCTGTACTGTGACATCACTGTGTGTATTATCCCTGTACTGTGACATCACTGTGTGTATTCTCCCTGTACTGTGACATCACTGTGTGTATTCTCCCTGTACTGTGACATCACTGTGTGTATTCTTCCTGTACTGTGACATCACTGTGTGTATTCTCCCTGTACTGTGACATCACTGTGTATTCTCCCTGTACTGTGACATCACTGTGTGTATTATCCCTGTACTGTGACATCACTGTGTGTATTCTCCCTGTACTGTGACATCACTGTGTGTATTCTCCCTGTACTGTGACATCACTGTGTATTCTCCCTGTACTGTGACATCACTGTGTGTATTATCCTGTACTGTGACATCACTGTGTGTATTCTCCCTGTATTGTGACATCACTGTGTGTATTCTCCCTGTACTGTGACATCACTGTGTGTATTCTCCCTGTACTGTGACATCACTGTGTATTATCCCTGTACTGTGACATCACTGTGTGTATTATCCCTGTACTGTGACATCACTGTGTGTATTATCCCTGTACTGTGACATCACTGTGTATTATCTCTGTACTGTGACATCACTGTGTGTATTATCCCTGTACTGTGACATCACTGTGTGTATTATCCCTGTACTGTGACATCACTGTGTGTATTATCCCTGTACTGTGACATCACTGTGTGTATTATCCCTGTACTGTGACATCACTGTGTGTATTATCCTGTACTGTGACATCACTGTGTGTATTCTCCCTGTATTGTGACATCACTGTGTGTATTATCTGTATTGTAACATGAGTCATGCCTGTGTGTAAAAGAGGCTGAAATAATTGTACACTTTTAGGGAGCCTTTACACGATGTAACGCTGCGCTCATTCTGATCATAAAAACGAGTTCAGAAAAAGCGTAAAAAGCAGTTCCCATTGACTTGAATGGAAGCCGGCATACGTGTGCTCCCCATTGAAATCAATGGCAGGCTTTTTTTTCCTCTATGCTTTCAATGACATTTTACAGGCGTATTTTTACAAAAATACACGCGCGTTTACTCCGTGTGAAGGCTCTCTTAGGATGGGTTCACACAGAGTTTTTTGGTCAGGAATTTCAGGCGGAATAGAGTCCTATGTAATCCGTTAGCTTTTTTTTTCCGCTAGTGGAAAAAAGAACTGCTATGACCTTTCTTCTTGCGGATTCCTCCTGAAAAAACCAACAGGAGTCAATGGGAGGCGGAAAAATAGTGACACAGTTTTTGATGCGGTTTTTGCCAAAACGTGTGAACTTACCCTTAAGGTTCTGTACTTTCTGCTTAAGCAGGCGTCATCTCATTGCATGTCTTGTTTGTCACATGGAGCACAGATCTTAGTTTTAGAAAACTGCATACATTTTTACAGTCTTTTTCTGAGGTGCTCACAATCGTCTCTTCCTGTTGCTGTCTTCTATGTACATGCGGAGTCCATTTATGTATCTCCACTCAAAATCCCTTAATGGAAACCTCTACCAGCACATCTTCTTCTGTGTCGTCCTGTCCGACCACACTGTGACATGTAGTCATCCAGCATCTGGAGAACCTATACTTGTAGAATCCTCTACTGCAACCACATTGTTATACAAACTTAGCTCAACACCGCCACTGTGTGGTAATTCTTAGTATTACAATCAGGGCACAGACTGAATGACTCGTAATAAGATTATATTGCATAGTATTTATTCCCATATGAGCAGTTATTGTACAATCAGCTTCTTATGCATATCAGAAATTGCATCTAAAAAGAGCGCTGGAGAGGTTGTGAAGGTGAGTGCTTTGTCTCTCCGGAGCAGGGCTGGAGGGTCTGGACTTGGGATAACTGTAGTGGGGAGGGGGTCGCTTAAATCCTTAATATATAGAATTCTCCCCTCCCCCCCTAAAGCTGGAACCACATTCCTGAGTCAGGGGGGCAGTTTAATCCCTGCACCCCCCCTACCCCTAATGCATTGTATAAAGACACTGAGCATCTCTACGCACTTTCAGCCCCTGGTAATGAACATGCTGCACTGTATAATGAGAATGAGTATCTCTATACACTCCTAGCCCCTGGTAATAAACATGCGGCCCTGCAATGTAATGGATCTGGTTATATCTATACACCTCCGTCCCCCCGGTATAAACGTACTGCACTGTACAATAATGCAGACTACCTTTATATGCACTACCAGTAGCTTGAGAATAAGCATGCTGCACTGTATAATGGTGCCGAGTGCCCCTAAAAATGCCATAGCCACCTGAAAAAGAAGAACATGCCGCGCTGTATAATGGTACTGAGTATCTACATACACTTTTTGTAGCCCTCTTCGGGTGAAGACGCGCCCCTGCGGAACGATACCGAGTATCTCGAACGTGTAGCCCTTTCGCTTTCGGAGAGAATTTTTGAGCGCAAATTGCAACATGCAGGACCCTTTGCCTGGTCTGCCCGGTCAACGTTGTGCTGTGCCCCGTGGCCTGGAAGACAATCCTTACCCAGGCTGAGGGATATTCCTATTGCTGTTTGTCGACGGACAGACGAATATAATATAAAGTCGGGGGGGTTGGGGGGCTCCCTTAATGCTGCTGTAGAGTGTATAGACATACTCAGTACTGATATACATCTGAGACGCAAAGCATTTTGCAGCTGGGATAGGTGTAAAGGGAAAGCTTAAGTGTCACCCACTTTTTTTTTTTTCCAGTCTGATTCCGTAAATGCCCCCCCTGCTGGGGATAAATGGGATAAGGGGGTACAAGGAGGGGCAGGTGAATTTGAAAGGTGGGAAGAAGGGAGGGGGGCAACTCTTGTCTTCTTCCCCAATGTCATCTCATGCATATTACTTTGTAACATGCAGGGTGCAAATCTTCATGCCGTGAGCATACAGGGGGGTGAGCGTCTGCTTCGGACTTTGGAGGGGGAGGGACCCCTCAGTGATTTATTCTTCCGGGAGGGGAGATGTCTGCTAATAGATGAGCGAGGAGAAATTCGGTTCTGATTCGTAGTCTGTGGGGTGCAGTAAATGGCAGTCAGGTCGGCTTCAATAGCTTGTACTTGAGGTGTAATTCTGGGGAGAGACGGAAAAATAAAAGTGAATTCTTCCATTGCTGCCAATGATAACAGTCGCATGTATTCATATAATACCTGGAAAAGCTGGGTGTCATGCAATATGGCCGCCGCTGGGATGCTCATCCAGTTTTTTCATATTCCTGTTTAGCAAAAATATGACGTTATACACCCCTGGCCCCCGTATTACTGCATAACTGGGCCAATCTGCCATTCACCAGTCTGGTGACAACCCTTTGGATCCTGTAATGGTGGCCATATTGGTTGTCACACAGCTTTTCCAGAAAACAGTTGAAGAACCTGAGAGAATAGGACGTCTCGGGAAAACAGGGGTGGACTGATTATTTGGGCAGCGGCATGGTGCCTGAGAGACCATGGGTAGTGGAGGCCTGCGGCTCCTTTAAGATCATGCTTGCCAAAATGGTGCAGCAAAAGCTTGTGCCCTATGGGCACAGCCACTACGGTATGGTTATGTTACCTATTGGGCATCACCGTACCCTCTTTTTCATGATGTAGCGGTCATGCCTCCTTTTCATATGTGACAGGCGCCATTCATGTCACACAGAAGGGACATTTGTGCGGCATTTTACATATAGGGGTGTGCAACACCCCCAATGGGGTGAAGCTTTAACAAGAGGGGGGTGTGACGCCAAAGCATGCTGAGTCTCCTTGGCTAATATGACGCATATAGACAATAGACATTTATGACAAGACCGTTATGTATCCTGCTCACCCATTATCCTGCTGCTGGGAAAGCTGGGTGACGTCTCCTTTAAGTGCTGCGTTGTCGGCTCTATTGTTTGTTACCCAGCTTTTCCAGAATCAGATCTTAAGAAGAGGCTGAATAGTTAATGTGACTGAAGGATTATTATTTACTGGGGTTTTGTTCTCTTGCCTGTGTGTGACGAGTGATTAGTAAGCCGCCATCCCTGGGGTGGCGCAGGCTGGTACTTATATTTAGCTGGATGGGCCAGAATTAGAGCGGCCATTGTCTATGTGTAATAGCGGCGGTGACATGGAGCGGAAATGGCATTGTGTTCTCTATATAGTAATTAATCCCGTTCTGCCGCTCATGTCCTTATTCTGTCCAATCTCCTGTCCCAGACGTGTCCTTCATTGCCCTCTCTCTAGTACAATTGTAGTTGCAAATTAACCCCAGCCCGGCCTATTGCACGTGCCCGCCGTATTATACGCCATATATCGAACGTATTCTCGTCCTCATGCCCTATGAGACCCCAAAAGCGAACCAGAACGCGCACCGGGTTGTAGACGGTGTATGGAACTATATGATATGTGCCTACCCAGCACATACGGAAAGCAGATACCGCAAAATGCGGTGAGAAAGCAGCTTTAATGTCATTCCAAACTATACTGTAGAATGCTTAACTAGCCATGAGGCAAAATATTACCCTTTAGTGCACACATAATACTACAATACAGAGCATACATTATACCACAACATAGTGCTTAAATAGTACCACCATACATTACACAAATACTGCCAAACAGGACTCCAAAAATACAACTATACAGAGATTAAATTATATCTTAAAGGGATCCTATCATTTAAACTCAATTTTTTGTGACTATCACGTAGGAATAGCCCTAAGTAAGGCTATTCATCTCCTACCTTTAGATGTCTTCTCCGGGGCTGCCCTTCGGTATATAATCCAGTTTTCGTCTGTATGCAAATGAGTTCTCTCGCAGCACTGGGGGTGTCCCCAATGCTGCGAGAGAACTCTCCAGCACCGCCTCCATCTTCTTCAGCAACGGGTCTTCATTGCGTCTTCTTCCGGCGGTGGCTTAAAACTTCTAGGCCTTGAGCAGCTGACTGCGCATGCCCACCGGCCACAAAAAATGGCCGCTTACACAGTATTGTAAGCGGCCATTTTCTTGTGGCCAGTGGGCATGCGCAGTCGGCTTTGCCCTAGAAGTTTGAAGCCAATCCCTGGAAGAAGACGCGTGAAGAAGACGTTCCTGAAGAAGATCGAGGCGGCGATGAAGCGTTCTCTTGCAGCATTGGGGACGCCCCCAGTGCTGCGAGAGAACTCATTTGCATACAGACGAAAACTGGATTATATACCGAAGGGCGGGCCCGGAGAAGACATCTAAAGGTAGAAGATGAATAGTCTTTCTTAAGGCTATTTCTACGTGATAGTCACAAAAAATTGAGTTTAAATGATAGGATCCCTTTAAATTATACTGCCACACAATGCTCAAATAATACAATGATCTGACAATACAACCATACATTGCTAAAATATCACCAGCAGTGCTCAAATAGCACATTCATACAGTACTCAAATAAAACCATCACACCGTGCTCAAATGATACCGTCATTCAAGCAATGCCACCATACATACGTTATATTATTCTGCGACAGTGAACAAATAATACCACCATACAGCATTCAACTATCAGGCAGTGCTCAAATAATGCCATCAAACAGAACTCAAATAATTGAACCTCACAGTGCTCAAATACTACCAACATACAGTGCTCAAATACTACCACCATACAGTGCTCAAATACTACCAACATACAGTGCACAAATACTACCACCATACAGTGCTCAAATACTACCAACATACAGTGCACAAATACTACCACCATACAGTGCACAAATACTACCACCATACAGTGCACAAATACTACCAACATACAGTGCACAAATACTACCACCATACAGTGCACAAATACTACCAACATACAGTGCACAAATACTACCACCATACAGTGCACAAATACTACCACCATACAGTGCACAAATACTACCACCATAGAGAGCACAAATAATACCACCATACAGCGTTCAACTATCAGGCAGTGCTCAAATAATGCCACCAAACAGTACTCAAATAATACAACCTCACAGTGCTCAAATACTACCAACATACAGTTACCAAATATACAGTAAATTGATAACTTTTTGCCATCCTTGGCAATGTGTCCTCTGTGATAGCGCATGTGGTATTATTTACCATGCTACTCTAACTATTCCGGGTAGTTGTATTCTGCTATACGGTGTTACTGTACTGGTCGATGGCTTTGTACAGTATTAGTGGAATTCTCCAGTTGTTACCGTCTATGTCCTCAGGTGCACAACTATGCAGTATTGGAAGAGGACGCAGCCCCTGACACTCATCATATGTCTATATTTATCTTCCTGTCCCTGTCAGTGTCACATAGCATTGCACCCATGTGATGTGTGACTGGGGAGGGGGTAGACCGGGGATAGTCTTCTGATTGGATAGGACGGGGAGCAAAGGGCACATGTAGCTTATCAGAGGATAAATCACACCTCCAGGGGACACAGTGACAGAGACCAGGCTGTGTCCCGGGAGGTCCTAATATAACAGGGCACAAATATCTGTGTATATTTAGATCCCACGCCAACATGAAGGCAGGACGAGGAACATGAGCGATGGAACATGCAATATCTCCATCAGGTTATTAGCAGCGAAGGTCATCTATGACCACACCAGCAGCACCACTAGTAAAGGGACGGGTTCTTACAAAAACTCCTTTAAGATGCATTAACTGGCTGTGTCCATCTGTAGGGGCATCAGCCATATTGGTGCTAGCCCTTATCATATTTGGGCAAGGGCTAATATCAATGACTGCCTGGGGCTCCTTCAACTATATGTTGCATTGGCAGCAGGCAAGATTTCGAGGGTCTGACCAAAATTCTACTGGTTGCCCTTGATCTCCGCACTGCTGTTAGACTGGTAATCTACCAGTTCTAAGTGTGAAGATGGTCAAATTCATTAGATGATCATTGGCCAAACCAGTGGACCATCTATAGTGTATGGGGGAACCCAACTTTCCTCCAATGGACAGGTTGTGCGTTTTCAATTTTAACATGCCTGATCCTTTGCTGTTAAAGGGACTGTCCAGGATTTTTTTATTTTATTTAAGACCTATCCTAACACATGATTCAGTTGTTTGGGGACATGGCCAGTTCCCATGCTATACAGTGCACAGAGCCAGAAGCAGAGAGCTCAGTGCCTTGTATAGCAGGCAGGCGTTAATTCTGCTTAAATTAATGTCAATGGGAACTGAAATGCATTAACAGCGCCTGGGCACTATACAGGGTACAGAGGTATCTGCTTCTATATGCCACCCCTCGTCAGCCCCACCAATCGGATTGGTATGGCCTATCCTAAGGAAGAATAAAAACTAAATCCTAGACAACCCCTTTAAGTGGGATGAGCCACCATGGTGTCTGACAGCTGCCTATTCCTATAGAGAATACATGCACCCTTGGCCAAATCCATCCTCTGTGTCTACAATCCTCAGATCTCTACATTTAGCTTTAGGCATGACTAGAGAAGAAACCATCACTCGATTGCAATAAATTGTGTCCGTCAAGTGGAGTTTTGCACATTCCTAGGATGGTTGTGGCGGGATCACACTATAACAACTGTTGAGCCCGAGTGAAGCGGAGTTGGCCCTGGTTGAAGGGTAAACCCTACTAGCCCGGGCAATATGTTTATCCATATGAAACTCGGCGTCTATGCCTCCAATGATTCTGTAATGAGGTGATAATTTCTCTGTAAAGTCAGCGCTCTGAGCTCCGTCCTGCCTGTCCCACATTACAGAGGTGCCCTTCAGCAGTGGGACCCTGGGCAGCTGCCAAATTTGTCCTATTATTATAACAGACCTGTTGGAGCTTATTGGTCGCTCTTGATATTGATACCGCTCATATTTCTCTTCTCCTTAGAACATCCCCTATAGCTCGCATCTATCTCACATGCACATGACTGAATATTGCAATGGCTGCCCTCATTGTTCACGCTTTCTGCTCTCGCTTCTATTGTAAAGTGTCTACATGCTGGTGTAAAGCGGAATGCACAATATGGCACCAAACTGATATTCCAAGAATTTATTTCCAAATTGTCCTGCACAGCTGAGCCCGCCATACACTGACCCGCAGGCAGCTGCCAACTCTAAAATTAGATGTGCCATTGTGTTAGGCGTCATCATACCTAGTGCTTAGGGAAAACTTACAGTAGTTCACACATGGCAGTTTTGTGGTGGATGTTACCCACCTCATACACATCCTGCAAAATTTTTGTGCAAATCCTGCAAATTTTTGTAATATACTTTGAGGCTGGACAGGGAGTGTTTCAAGAAAATACCTTTAAGGTGCCCAGATAAGTTCACATTGCTAAATCTGTCCGCCATTCCTGCCATTGGCAGACGGATTTCTACTTCTGTTCACTTCAATGGGATGGTTGAGCAGAATCTGCCCAAAGATTGGACAGGGCGCTATCATCTGTCTCCCATTGACATGAATAGGAGGCAGATTTTTATGCAACAGATTCAGCCACAAAAAATCCGCTATATAAACTCACCCTGACAAGGAGCAACAGAAGTGGTGAAGCGGGACAAACAGCAACAGGAAGGAACAATGAGCAGGTCAGTTATTCCAGGGGTCAGTATATAGTGGGGTATATAGGATAGTGAAATAGGATTGGGATTGTGGGTGACTATGATATAGGATAGGATCAGGTATGGTGTCCCACCCATCCAGACAAAGGTCTCCATTGGGTATTAAGGGTGATATCCCAGTATATATGCCAAACATCATACAGTGGTACACAGAATGCCCATGGTCCCTATTATGGAGTCAATAGGGCTGCGCCAGCATATGGGTCGCATGCATAGTTATGTAACGCAATTGGTAATCCTATGAGAGACAAATAACAGACTTTACATGAATATTATACAGTAAAGTATTAGAAGAACAGAGAAGTTACAACAAAATGAGTGAAAGGACTATGTAAGCGTGGACGGCCAAGGGGGCAAGACAAGTAAGACCGGTGGATGTGACAAACCGAGGCAAAATATGTGTTTTATTAAATCTCAAAATGAATGAATTTATCATGAACTGATATTATAGGGGTCATGTGCTTTGTTAGAAGGGACAATAAGCTAATCCCTTTGCTAGGACCCCAGTGAATGGCTATGACCTGTAGAGAAACCTCAGTGTTAGTGTCCCTACATAACCTCCGCAGGGGAAATCCAGAATTACACAGAGTCCCAATAAATTGTTTTTACCCAGAAGTTTCATGTAAAGCTCTATGGCCCAAATGCAAAATTTGTACCAGACCTCCGCCAACCATGTGCCTTTGATAATACTGGTGTCTTCATACTTGGCAGAGGGGGTTTGGGCCTACTCAGGCACCAGGGTTTGGATGTCACAGCTACCTCTACAACCGTATTGCTACACCCATGATCATATCCCATGCCAATGTTTAATACTCTATATGGTATTGTTAGAATGAAGCTGGTACCAGTAGACTATTAATGGAGTCAGTAAAATATCAATTTTAGAAGGTAGAGGAACATATGGCAAATACAGTCATATCATATCGGGGTAAGTGACCACAGATCTAGGTTATGGCATTCACAGGGATGAAATAAGGTGACCCTAGTTAGTGTAGAGGTGCCATTGGTTAAGATGTTACCTGGGAATGTCCCTTATTGATATTTATTACCTGGGTGTTTCCCATTATTTTGGGTGTCCCAGTTTTGTGGTCTCACTGCTGCACCCGTTTGGTGCCGGCTCTTTTCACAATCTGTGCCCCTTTCCTCCCGTCTCCGACCTCTGATCTCAAAGAGTCAAACTCGTCCTCCGCCTGCCAGGGGCAGCCCGGGGTAGGGACATGAGGCCAGGGGGTGGACATTAAGGATAGGCATCACATGACACACGGGGACAACAGAGTTATACAAGGGACCAAAGACACAGAAGGTAAAAACAACAATGAAATGGGATAGAGAAAAATATAACAAATGAAATTTTTTTTAGAGACATGAACATTTCGTAGACAGAATAACAGAGACAAGAGACAGGAGAAAATCTTCCGCTCTGAACCATAATAGATGGAGTCCCAGTATAATCTCTGGAACAAGACCTGAGTCACATGCTCTACTAAACTCCAGAGCTGTATTCATAATTCTACTAGTTGTCATTGGAAACAGTCAACAAGCTTGTTGACAGACACACCCCTTACAGTATAACTTATGGGACGGCTATTACTGCATAGATCCTGGTACAAAGACTGATGAAGATCAGATAATCTGTAAAGTTGCAGAATTTTGCATGCAGCTCTGAAGTATAATACTTGCTATAACTCAGGTTCAGAACAAGATAAGTACTGAAAGCTAAAGGCAAAGTTACTCCACTTTATATATACATTCGCTTTTAGGCTCATTTGTGGGCGAGAATTGGTTTTGCCAGCTCTTATAAGGGTTGTCACCCATCCCGTATATCACATACACTAGTGCTGAATACTGCAAGTTAGGAGCAATAAGAGGGTTGTATTACCAAACTGATAGGCAGAACTATGATGTGGATATAGGGGTTGGCCCATGAGGTGATAGATTTATGATTGCTGGGGGTCCGACCACTGGATATGTGAGAATGGATTGGTAGTACATTTGCGTTACCACCACTCCATCCTTTTTATGGAACTAGTGGACATAGCTGAGAACCGCGCTCCTGAAGAAGTAAATGGAGCAGTGGTCAAGAAAAGAAGCAGTCTCAGCTTCTAAATTGGAATTGACCATTGGAAGCGTTTTCCCCCATTGTTCTGGGAAGAAACAGTCGGAGTACCACATACTAATCGCCATATACATAACTGGCCGATCCCATCAGGATCCGCAGGCCTGGATAACATGTAAAAGTGTTGAAGAAATGCAGAAGAAAAGATATAGGAAGCCCATACCTCTCGATGCAGTACTGCGTACTTCAGGTAATTGGGTGTCTCACTCTCAAGCTCTTCTGGCTCTTGCAATGTCCCTTCAATGATCAAGTCTTCATTGTCCCCCAAATCTGTGGACCCTGGTGGCCCCACCCTGCGCAGGACCTTCCGAACTGTCTGTAGGTGATATCAGAAATCAAGGTAACATCAATGGAAGGAAACACAATATTATCTCAAGACAGTCTGCTAATACCTAGAAACCGGATGGCAATAAATTTAGCATATATGTTATATGCATCCCGAATACGCTGGCCTTCGACATGAGATCTGATCGTAGTTTGCAGATCTCTCCAATCAAAAAATATCCAACATCAATCTTGGGTCTATATGGGGACAACCAAAGTTGTCATCCCCTGTCCTTGTGATCGCTGGGGTCCCACTGGTCCACCCACAGCAATCAGACATGTATTCCTTATCCTGTAGATATCCTATCTTTAGTAGGAAACCTCCTTAAAGCTAAGGCCCCACGGGGTAACCCGCAGCGATAAAGCGCTGCGGGAAAAACCACAGCGGGAACGCATCACGGTTCTTCCCACAGCATAAAGTTTGCTGAGTTTTCCTCCGCGGAGTTTCTGTTACACTCATATCTATGGGGAAACCGCCAGTGTTTCCGTAGGTATAATTGACATGCTGTGATTTCCAAAACGGCGGCAGTTTTGGAAATTGTGGTGTGTCCGCACTGCGGGTTTTGAATGGGTTCGCTAGAATCCCATCCACTTTGCACTTACTGTAAAACGCCACAATTTTTCCCACAGTGGAGATGTGCAGTTTTTCCGACTCGTGAGGGCCCGGCCCTAGGCAGAGGCTCCACATTGCGGAAACGCCTTTTTTTTTGTTGTTGCAGATTTTGCTGCAGTTTTTTGAGCCAAAGCCTGGAGTGGATTGAACAAAAGGGAGAAGTAAAAAACTTTCCATATATTTCCCATTCCCTTTGTAGCCATTCTTGGTCTTGGCTCAAAAAACTGCAACAAAATCTGCAACAAAAAAAGCTGCATTTCCTAAACGTGAGGCCTCAGTCTTAAGCCATTTGGACATTATAGAGGTGGGGTTCCACACTCCACCTGTAATGCATCTGCTTGTCCAACTCATCAGAAAGGCTGTCAGGTTCTACTATATCTTCTGCTCAGTAATGGGGGGTATGTGGCCCCACTATACCTGGCCACAAGAAATACACAGAGCAGATTTTCGGCTGTATTTTGAAAAGGTCTGTCTTATGAAACAGATAGAGAGAAAGTTCTCGGTTCATATTGATACTACTACTAATTCATAAATAAATAAATAAATACTGTATATACTCGAGTATAAGCCGACAGTTTTTGTGCTGAAAAAGCCCCCCTCGGCTTATACTCAAGTCAAGCAAAAAAAGAAAAATCTTTTTTTTTTTTTTTTTGGGGGGGGGGGGGGGGGGCGTCTATGACCAGCTGCAATAGTAATGTATAGAATCTCCCATAAATAGTGAAAAAAAAATCTTTTAAATAATATAATAAATGTTCTAAATCCCTCCTTTCCCTAGAATACATCTAAAAGTAGAAAATTAGGGCGAGTTCACACTCAGTTTACGGGCACGCATTCTGGCACGTATACAGATCCCATTCATTTCAATGTATCGTTACAGGTGTATAACACATGTAATTTTGCGTGCGTAATTTTGCGGCCGCAAAATTACATGCGTTATACGCCCATAACGATACATTGAAATGTATGTGATCTGTTTTGAGCACTCACATTCTGACACGTGTATACGTGCCAGAATGCGCGCCCGTAAACTCCGTGTGAACTGGCCCTTACTGTGAAACACATTAGGTATCCCTGTGTCTGACAGTGCCCGGTCTACTGAATATAGGGGATCTGCAGTGCTCCTCTTCCGTCGGGAAGGGGTTAATAGGAGCACTGCAGATCCCCTATAGTCAGCCAGGCTGAATTCCAAGTGGGGGAAAAAAAAACCCAGTCCTCAAGCTCAGGGAAGGGGCAGACAGACAACCAAAACACCCCCTCCCCTTCCCCAGCACCTACTGCACCCAAAAACTCCGACCATTTTAATTTTTGAAATTTTCCAGCAGCTGCTGCATTTCCCCCCACTCGGCTTATACTCGAGTCAATAAGTTTTCCCAGTTTTTTTGTGGTAAAATTAGGGGCCTCGGCTTATATTCGGGTCGGCTTATACTCAAGTATATATATTTATAACATTTTCAAGATAATATATATTATTACTTTAATAACATTAAAGAACATTATTAACTTTAATATTTTAATTGTATTTTATATTCATTTTTAAAATATTTTTTTTAAAAAGTAATTAAAAAAAATAACAAATAATATAAAGTATAATATTAATAGATAAGGAGCTGAGGGACTGTAATAATACAGACCAAGTGACTTTGTTATGTTTATGGGGGCCATCTATTTCTCTCCTAAAAGATGATGTTTGGGGGAAGGAAGAATAAGACACCATGCTTGGTCATTTGTTCTCATGGGATATAAGTCTCTACCCTCCAGCTCCACTGGAAACACATGCATGCTCGACCAAAGGCAAGGGTGCATGTGAATAGGGGCATCAGGAGGATGATGATATGATCTCACTAAGGCCCAGCTCACATCTGCGTTCCGGTTTCCATTCGGGAAATCTGCATAAAAAACAGTTACCTAAAGGAAACCGACGGACCCCATAGACTATAATGGGTCCGTGTGGTTTCTGCACAAAAAATGTAGAGAAAAAGGTGCTGCTTTCACGACTTTTCTCTGTGCATATTTTATGTGGGTAGAGGAATGGAACAGCCCAAACGCAGAAGTGAACTCAAAAAAATAAACCCTGATGGATGCTATTTCTATATATGTCAATAGGATCTGTAAGAATTTGTGGCAATCCATATAAAAATGGAGGTCCAATAGCTGTCATGGCTCTGATGAGAATAGAAGTCATGGCACTGGGGCAACACAGTGGCTCAGTGGTTAGCACTGCAGCCTTGCAGCGCTGGAGTCCTGGGTTTGAATCCTGCCTGGAAAAACATGTCATGGCCCTGATATACACATAAAAGTATAGTATAAGAAAGCTATCATAAAGACAAAAAATCCCAGCAATATAAAATCAGACTACAATGGACGCTTTCAGCACACTCACCTTCTTTGTTACTATGTTCCCTTGCTCATCTGTAAATTCTTCCTCTGTCACTTGCTCCCCAGGAATGTCAGGGACTTCATTCCCCTGGAATAGGTGAAAAAAATCCCATAACTATATAGAGCTGGCGGGAGATCGCTGTATTCTGTTATTTCTGCCATACTATTTTTAACTATTATTATCGCTGAGTGCATTTGCAGACATTTGTGATTACAAAGCCATATGGCCGAGTCCCATTATGTGAAACTCCAGTTTAATGGAGCCTGGCGAGATTGGTCTCTAAATAGCTCACGAGATCACGAGGGCTATTTACAGGTCAATGGGTAGTTAAAAATGGCTGCAAGGAGCTGGTTTATTCAGAGAGTGCCATCATTTTACAGGATGTCCCATTCACAAATATTCAAAGTGACTTCCAAGTCTGGAACAGATCTATTATATAAAGGATATACACAAGCATGTATACACACACTGGAGATTGCGTCCGGTACACTCATATACAGACCAGGGAACAGTCCTATTATATAAAGGATATACACAAGCATGTATACACACACTGGAGACTGCGTCCTATACACTCATATACAGACCGGAGAACAGTATAATATATATATATATACACTGGAGACTGCGTCCTATACACTCATATACAGAGCGGAGAAAAGTATAATATATATATACTGGAGACTGCGTATTATACACTCATATACAGACCGGGGAACAGTCCTATTATATAAAGGATATACACAAGCATGTATACACACACTGGAGACTGCGTCCTATACACTCATATACAGACCGGAGAACAGTATAATATATATATATATACACTGGAGACTGCGTCCTATACACTCATATACAGAGCGGAGAACAGTATAATATATATACACTGGAGACTGCGTATTATACACTCATATACAGAACGGAGAACAGACCTATTATATAAAGGATATACACAAGCATGTATACACACACTGGAGACTGCGTCCTATACACTCATATACAGAGCGGAGAACAGTATAATATATATACACTGGAGACTGCGTATTATACACTCATATACAGAACGGAGAACAGACCTATTATATAAAGGATATACACAAGCATGTATACACACACTGGAGACTGCGTCCTATACACTCATATACAGAGCGGAGAACAGTATAATATATATATATACACTGGAGACTGTGTCCTATACCCTGATATACAAACCGGAGAACAGACCTATTGTACTGTATAATATATGTACACTAGAGATTTGATAGGGATTTGATAGGATTAATTTTGATTTGATTTGATTTGAGACTGTGTCCTATATACTGATATACAGACCAGAGAACAGTCCTATTATATAATGTATATACACTAGAGACTGCGTCCTATATACTGATATACAGACCAGAGAACAATCCTATTATATAATATATATACACCAGAGACTGTGTCCTATATACTGATATACAGACCAGAGAACAGCCCTCGTATATAATATTTGTACTGGAGACTGTGTCCTATACACTGATATACAGACCAGAGAACAGTCCTATTATATAATATACATATATGCCAGAGATTACATCCTATACATTGATATACAGACTAGAGAACAGTTCTATTATAATATATATATATATACAGTCCGAAACTGCGTCCTATACACTGATATACATATCAGAGAATGATTCCATTATGTAATATATATACACCAGAGACTGCGTCCTATATACTGATATACAGATCAGAGAACAGTCCTATTATGTAATATATATACACTACAGACTGTGTCTTATACACTGATATACAGAACAGAGAACAGTCTTATTATATAATATATATACACTGGAGACTGCGTCCTATATACTGATATACAGACCAGAGAACTATCCTATTATATATATATATATATATATATATATATATATATATATATATATATACGCCGGAGATTGCGTCCTATATACTGATATACAGACCAGAGAACTATCTAATATATATATACACCAGAGACTGCGTCCTATATACAAATATACAGACCAGAGAACTGTCCTACTATGTAATATATATACACTGGAAACTGCGTCCTATACACTGATATACAGACCAGAGAACAGTCCTAGTGTAAATAATATATATATATACACACACTGGAGACTATTTTCTGGTCTGTATATCGGTATATAGGATGCAGTTTCTGATGTATATATACACTGGAGACAGTATATACATATACACACACACACACCAGTGTACACTGATATACTGCATCCAGTACACATATATATAATTTCTTATAGAATGGATATATAATAATTCTAATCTATAACAATCTATGATTCAGACACTTGTAAGAACACCCTACACCCATTTACCTTGACGATTACTCTCCGTCGTACCACCTTGGTGGTCAGAGTCTCCTCGTCGTCATCCACGCCTCCTTCTCCCAGTTCCCGGTCTAGCTCAGTATGCAGTCGACGCAATACAAACTTTGCAGCTCCACGTACAATATGCACCACATTTTGGCAGCTCACCACAAAAAATCCAATCAGGACTATGCAGACCCCCAATTGTGTCAGGAAACCCCACATTTCGTCTTAGCTAACACTTTCACCAAATAATGGGTTAAAAATATCCTTGTGTTAAAAAAAAAAGTGGGTGTAAAGCGCTATGTAGGTCTCACCCCCAGGTTAAAAAAGACGTATACATACTTATGCATGTGCAAAACATGCCCCAAAATAACCCAAGAACATAGACCCAATCCTATAAAATAATGGGATCAGTACATGTAAGGGAGGTATATAAATAACCCAGTCCTCTCCCCGGAATATCTAGGGATTGCAGGACGATGTCTGACTCTCATAAATCCCCAGATCAGCACTTCTATCAGACAGAATCCAAATGTCCGTCCTGAAATCTGCAGATGTTTTCCCCCGTTCAGGTCTGGGGGCTGGGGGGAAGCCCCATATGAAATCTTCAGGGTAGATGTCAGTCTGTGTGGATGTGAACGTCTCAGCTGTTTCATGGGAGGGCTTGAAATTGGACCTGGTGGGAAGTGAGGCGGAGGGACATATAATATCCCTCAAAATGGAAAGGGAGCTGGTAGAGGGACATATAACCTCCGAGCTGTACTGAAAGTCACCGCAAGTTTGACATTTCCACCGCTATCTCTGTACATGATGAAATACTGGATTTGATAAGATATAATCTATCACCCCATTCCCGAGGGTACCTACCTCTACCCGCCGGCTTGAGCTGTACAAGGTGCTCTGTTGTGTCACTCGTATCCTTGCGCTGCCCTTAAATGTTGGGTGAAGTTCTTCATAGGGTAAAGGAGCACCGTTGTCCTGGTGAGGGGATCGACGAGGAGAAGAGGGTGAGGGGGCATCTGTGCTCCATTCTAGTATCCTAGAGTGGGGAAGACAAATCTACTTATTACTGGGGTAACAGCTCGATAGTTATAGATGGTGCCACCTACTTAGGACAAATTATTTATCACACTTTGTAGACTTGCAGGAACCCTTACGGTAGTTCATCCAGGCTCTGGACATTATAGTAACTAGGGGAGCCTTAAAATTATCGGCATACATAGGCCACCATACCAGATTTATGTGACACTGGGCACCTAGCAGATCCAAGAGAGCAACCGCCATAGTAGAAGGCATACCCATAACAAATGTGGAGCCCAATAGATGAAGAAGCCACAGAAGACTGCAAGGACCTACTGTAAGGTAGTAGCATAGTTTGGTTTTGTTGGAGTAGTAGAGGGTATGGCGTACAAAGAAGCGAGGAAGGTTCATCGAAAAGGCCAACATGGTGCCAGGTTTTGCCACATGGGACACAAGGATCTGGGACTCATTTCCTTCTACATAACCTTTTGTCAAATCCCAACCCTTCCTTGCTATGAAAGGAGTTATTCAGTTCTTCAAAATATTGGACAAATAAGCAAGGGTCTCAATCTTAGTACCTTCACCGATCCACTGTTTGAAGTTTACCAGGCACAGGGTACGCCACCAATTTTAAAGAACTGGTTATCCCCTTTAATACAGTTCTGGGAAGAGGAGTCCTGCATCCATCTTATTTTCTGGGGTGGCCACATTCTGACATGGTTTGGTGACCTCAAAACATTTGCTCCTGATGTATAAATATGTCTACCATTCTCTGACTGACTACACTTGGCTTTAGCAGACAATACCAATGGGTAAATGTAGGCATTAATGGCTGATACGTCTAGCAAACATTTAGATGCTCAACCCATGAACTGATCCACTCTGAGATCCATTGGGCCCTGTTGTCTGTGTATGGTTTGTGGTCGTCTTCTATCGACCTTGAATTTGTGGTCGCCATGCATGGACATATGGGATGAAGTTCTGAGTAGAGCAAGTCCAATATTTTTGGCGCTCACATACAGAACTTCACTTTGAGAGATGAGATTACTGAAATGGGATGAGGGCAATGGACATATTTACATGGTTATTCCTCCTCTAGCTCCTTATGTGGTGGAGGTCATACTAAACTAGAAGACTTACCTCTCTACTTTACCACCTGTCACTCTGCACGCTGTGGGGGTCTCAGTAATCCTGGCTTGGACCCGCTCTGGTCCTGCAATGAGACACATGATTGTTTAGGTATTGGCCATCCCCTCTCTCTGTTTGGCTTTCTCCCACCACAATCTTTAACCTCTGACCTCCAGCTTCAGTATCCTCCTCATCCAGATCAGGGGAGCCCGAAGATGGACGTGGTGGGGCATCCCACTCATCCTCAGCTTTGCTGCAATCCAGAGATGAGTCTTCAGGAGCCACGAGGGACGGGGACAGGCCAGAGGCCCAAAGAGGAAGATCAGGCAAATCAAGCACCCCGTCTGGCTCGGCTGTCGCCATGGGTACTCCATCCAAAATGGAAGCTTCACTCCAGTACGGCTCCAGTCGCAATGGGGAGGGTAGGGAGTAGTTGAGAGAGGCCGGGGAAAGCAGCTCATCCTGCGTCAAGGGGTTACCTATGGGAGGGGAGGATGGGGAAGGGGATGTCACACGCACTCACTCAAAATACAAGTAGATACAACTATATCCCACTTTCCTACCCCATCTACGGTGTAATCTTTGCAGTTGAATGACTTCCTACTAAGATCTAAAGAGCACTAGTCCCAAAAATAAAAACAATCACCTGTCAACGTAAGTTGGACAAGACGTCTTCTGTCAATTCAGCCAATCTGTAGAACACTAGATGGCAACCTACTTGGCCGCCATTGCAGGTTCTCACCCAGCATCAATAGTAGGTAGACTATATAGAAGAATGAGGCCTATGTTGTTTTTGGGGGCAATTTTTTAATTTTAAGGGGCATGCTCTTTAATATTGCAAATATATCAGATGAGCGAGGACACAAGTAGGATGAATCAATAGAAGTTTAGAGCATAAAACTATAAAACAAAAAGTAAATTTCCTCTGTAATATAAACCGTATTTTCATCAACAATTTTTGGATGCCGTGGCTATGCAAATATGTTAAAGGAGGTGTTAATAGGCTGATTTCAGGATGCATTGGTGTTGGGACCCCCAGCAATCAGCTATGGTGAGACCAAGTGCTCAGTTTCCCTATACTGCCTCCGCAGGGAGAAAGAAGTATTGCACAGTTCTTAATGAGATCAGTGGTCTGTGTGTGAAATGAGTGGATCTGCAGGGTCCTCAACTATACTAATAAACAAATGCACTATATTACATGTGTGAAATTTAGTAGGTGGACTGATATTTTAATACAAAAAATATAAATGAAAAAATTATATATGCTCGCTTTGCTTGGACAAGAGTGTATGGGGGGATTTTTCAAGACCAGCCCTTAGTATGCGGGTTTTGAAAATACCCACGATGCCAGAGTGTATGAAATGTACACCTCCTTATAAATCAGGTGCACCCTCTGGAAGGGAGGTGCACCTATGCAGAAATCTACACAATCCGGTACCTGGCATGGATTTCAGTCATTATTCATGCCAGTAAACTGTCATAAATCTGACGCTCAGATGAGTTGAATACACTGTACTCCCTTCTTCGCCACTCTGCTCGTGTGCTTCGGCCCCAGGAGCTGTAGGCACAATTTGATGATGTCACTCACATTGCACCTGCAGTTCCCTGAAGACTTCGGGAGCAGAGCCTTCAGAGAAGGGAATGGGGCTAGGTCAGGATTAGGTTTTTATGTTTGTTTATTACCGGGTAGGGTGGGAACATTAAACTGTGAGGGCAGATGAAAGGAGACATTAAACTGTGGGGGCAGATGAAGGGATACATTAAACTGTGAGGGCAGATGAAGGGAGACATTAAACTGTGGGGGCAGATGAAGGGAGACATTAAACTGTGAGGGCAGATGAAGGGAGACATTAAACTGTGAGGGCAGATGAAGGGAGACATTAAACTGTGAGGGCAGATGAAGGGAGACATTAAACTGTGAGGGCAGATGAAGGGAGACATTAAACTGTGAGGGCAGATGAAGGGCGACATTAAACTGTGGGGGTGGCTGAAGGGGGACATTAAACTGGGGTAGGTGGAAGGAAACATTAAATGATGGAGGTGGCTGGAGGGAGACATGGGGCATTTTACTCTGTGGGGGCACAAAGAAAAATTAGGCTAAATTTGCCATAATGTACCAAAAATTCCGTTCCTCTTTCTGTCCTTTGAAAGTGGGGGGCTATGCCGTAGATATGTCCCTGTCCCATGGCAACCAGAATGAAAATATCAATCGCTTATGCTAGGTTCACACTAATTTCAGCCTATCCAATATTCTGGTCCATCAAAGGATAGGCGGATACGGAGCCTGACGAACCCCATTTACTATCATGGGACCTGGTGGGTATCCGTTCTTTTATACTGAAACTCAGACTTGCATGTCAACGTACACAGCGATGGTGTCTCCAAACAGAGACACCGACACAGATGTGAACATTGCCTTACATCGCCGGCTGCATTCAATGCAAAATAGAAATAAGGTTTATATTACAAAGTAGCTACTTTTTTTATTTTATGACATTTTGAGCCACTTTAATGAATCTGCCGTCTTTATTGTCATGAATATTGACATAGCCACGTAGGTGAATGGTACAGTACTCAGACGGGGCCATAGTGTTGTTGCAAATAACATGACGGAGGACTACGCTAGGGGTAGCCGCTTACAGTGAGATATATTAGGGTCAGCTCCCTATATAGAGTGTATGATACTGGATGTGCGGGCTGTGAAGCTCCTTGTCACCACACTGTTACTCAGCTGTTTGAGCCATCAACGGTGACAGCCACCCTGCCACGTGTCACACCCTGTCTGCTGTTTTTAGAAACATGAGACCCCCCTCCCCTCCCTTAGAACTGGGAGGGAGAATCCCACCATCTTCTGCCTGTTCTGATGAACATTATATGTATTCATTAAAATCACATCTCTTACCATAGACACATAACCTCTATATAACCAGCAGGGTGTTAAAAACGTAGCTGGCACAACAGCAGGGCATCCACTTCATCATGCCAAAGCTTGACATGTCACACAATATATGTACCGGCTGACATCACACCACAAGTACACCACAACACGCACTGACACGCATGCAAACACAGATATACAGAACACAGGGGCCCCACCAGGAGGACGGAAACTGATCTCTATGTGCTTGTGTTGAACTTGGGATCATATATAGAAATGGACATTCTGCAACCCTTAGTGTTCACACCTGCAATGTTTAATGACAGACGGCAAAGGATCCCAAAGGACCCCATTGACTATAAAGGGGTATCCATCATTTTTTTTCTTGACATTGCTGGATGAAAAGGTCAGGCTTGACAGAATTTTTCATCTGCAATTCAGATGGACTGGATGGATTCTGACACATATGCAGAATATTGGGTTACTTAGAGGAACCTAGATGACAACCAATGTGGACAACATTACAACTCATACGGGGTTGTCAGGCAGACTACCCAGACTCCTACATTCACCGAGTTCAATGATTGGGGAAGTACTTTGACCACCAGCCATAATGGTTGCCACCTAGCTTTCTCAAAAGCGGACAGCTCGAGAACTAAGGCTATATTCACTTGACAGTGATTAATGGCCATGTGACGTCCATTTTTTTTAACAAGTGTCACTGTCAGTGAATGGGGGCTATTCACATGACTTGTTATGTACTGTTGTAAATATAGGTCATGTCTTATTTTTGGCTGTTTTCGCGGATCCCTCCATACACTGGGTGCCCATCAGGTGCAAGACAGGTGTGAAAAATGGACATTTTTCAGAGCTGTTTCGCACCTCCTTTGAGTGCCTCTAGGGTCATGAAGTGGACAACCAATAGTTTGGGATTTAAGATGAACGAAGCATTAGGCCTTATTCACATGACAGTGCCGGCCCCGTTTCAAGTTCACCGATAAGACTTATCCACACACCAATATCGGCCATTTTTGTACACATATCAATGGGTCTATCCATTTGTGAAAAACGGGTCATCAAAGTATGACCATGTGAATAGAGACATTGAAATCAAATTGTCCTCAAAATGGCTGCGTGATGGACGTTGCAAAATTGGTCTTCACATCGTCATTTTTCAATGTTGCGTGAATAAGGCCTTAGACTAACCTATAGCATAAGCTAAAGCTCCAGATCGCCAACGCAAAATCAATGTGTAACAGGGCGTCCTATGTACTATATAATACTAGTAAAGGTACCTTGGGACCCCCTCAGGGGACAGAGATTGGATACGACTGCTACTTCTGCAACCCCTATAGCTAGTGGTCAAAATAGAGCCCCGACTCACTAATAAAATATATGACTTAAAATATAAGTAGAAATCTAAAAATAAGGACAATAACTTGAAGTTTATAGTGGTTTAATATAATAAAACATATATAGGGGTTGTACTGGATTAGAAAAACATGGCAGCTTTCTTACCAGAAAGAGCTCCACACGTGTCCACCGGTGGTGTTTTTGCATTGAAGCTCATAGAAGTCAACGGAGCCGATTTGCAATACCACATATCACCTGTGGACAGTTGTGGCGCTGTTTTTCGGAAAAAGCAGTTTTGATTTTCTGATCCTGAATTATGTACATGGAACATGCTTAATATATTGATTTACAGTAGGTGAACTAGAGTATGTGGCCACAGAAATACATACATCCCTCAGGTTTAGGGTGGGATTGAGGATGGAGGGGCACCTGGTCCTGACTGAAAGAGGAAGAACAGAAGCATGAGGAGGTCAGAGGTGAACGAAGAGGCTCAGAAAAGAAGTGAGAGAAAGGAGAGAGAAGGGTGAGACGTACACACATAGACTAGCCCCACAATATTTCACCAAGGGTAGGGATGGGTGAGAAGATGGGACAGATATGGATCATACCAATTATGGGTTACACAAGGAGGCATGTGCAAGTGAAGACAAGAATTGTGTAGCCCCCTCTGAATACAGGTTAGTGCTGATGGCATGCGTTTAGTGCAGATGGCCAACATGTTAGATGAAGAAGTGTTCTTAAAGGGTCTTCTGGGACTTTGATATGGATAGGCCATCAACGTTAGATCTTTGCGGGTCTGACTCCTGATACACCCACCACATACCGGACTTTATGGTTTACCAGGCATGGTGATGTAAATTTGGTAGCGCTTGGTACTCTACAAAACGTATGGATGGTACTGTGCCTGGACTACATCAGAAGACCTACAGCCAGGAGTGAGACCCCCAATGACCTGGGACTGATGACCCATCCCATGGATAGTCCATCAAGATCAAAGTCCTGCAAAACCACTTTAATATCCTATAATACATTGTGATAAATCACAATGGGATTTAAGCTTCATAGTCATGCCTGTCCTGGCTCATTCCATGAAACCTCTACTTTTACTGTGTGTAGGTACTGCATAAACCGCACTACTGTGCAAAAGTTTTAGACAGATGTGCAAAGTAATGCTGGGCTCACATCAGCGCTCGGTGACCATTACGTCCCCTATTCCACTTGAAAAATGAGGAGAGAAAAGTTCTGCAAGTCCCCAAGTAGACCCGAAGAACGGAAACGCAAGCACAGGTGTGAACCTAGTGTAAGAACGCTTTCAGAAATAGAAGGGTTAATAGTTTAGTTTGACCAATGAACAGAATGAAGTAAAGAGAAACGTAAATCCCATCAATATTTGGGGTGACCTTAGCCCTTTGGAGGAGGAGTCCTCAAAGTGATGACATGTCCCCCACCAATATAACATCCAGTCTGTCTTGGATTACATGAAGAGAGAGAAGGTTTGGCGCAAGCCTATATCAACAGAAGATTTGTACTTAGTTCTCCAAGATGGCGGCAAAAAGAACCTCCGTGTTGAGTCCTGCCAAAAACTGTCTGCAAGTACCGAGAAGAACTGATGGAAGGTAAAGGGCAAAGGTCACACCAAATATTGATGGGATTTACATTTCGATCTTTTTGATTAATTCAATTGTGTCAAGTTGACCCTTCTATTTCTGAAAGCAATCTTGCTTTGCCGCCTTCCCCATGACTATAACTTTTGCACAGTACTGTAAATCCAACTTGCATTACAGTTTCTTTCATTGCTTTTTATAGCACATACCGTACGTATAGATACCTATAAAGGAGGCTTCTGCCATATGTACCTGGTGGGAATTGACTGATCTATGACTATCTATAAAGGGTCTATAAGGCTCTTTTAGTGAGTGGTGGTCAACCTAACACAAAGGTCCCTGACATTTTGTACATTGTGAGTCACATTCAACTTGGATTGGAGGTTGGAAGCCATAGAGAATAAAAACAAACAGGAGGCCAGGGCATACAATATCCGGTTGTAGAGAGATGGCCGCACATGCGCATTTCACCTCCATTACAGTCTCATCTGTTAGAACCTGACAATACTCCATTACAGGGGTTGTCCCACAGAGTAAAGTGAGAAGGAACCTTCACGTGCTCCACCTGACCGCAACCAGACCAAATGTGGTTGGGACTGGTGATGGTCGGTGCTCCCATTCACTAGCCGAGTGTCATGCTTCAGATACTTGAAGTCAATGGGAGCAATGGCCATCACTAGTCCAGCCCACGTTCAGCCTGACTGCGGTCAGGTTGAATGTGGAGCGCGAGAAAGGTCTTCTCACTTTACTTTATAGGACAACCCCTTTAAGGTACACAGTGGGTACAGCCCTTAAGGGCGAACCTGTTCCTTCTTCTATTATTGAATCCTTGTATTGCCCATAAAATAACAATTCTGGAACACCTTTTGTTGTCCCTCTTTTATTCCTCCGAGAAATTCATGAGTAATTGACAACTGGGAGTTACCATTAAAGGGGCAAGTCCCTTCTCAGGCTGACATTGTCCAATCAATGATGACAAGAATAGATGGTGTAGGACACGCCCTATTGACAGGGAATGGTAACACCCAATTGTCAATGTATTCATGCATTTCCAGGAGAAATAACAGAGGAACGGGACAATGTAATCAGCTAATATTTTATGGGAAATACAAGGATTTACTAAGATAGACAAGTCAGGAAAGATGTGTGGATGATCAATATACATGACAGGATCATTAAAAACGTTACCTTGTGGGGTTAGGGACTCAGGGGTCTGAGGAGGATATATAATAGTATATAGATAGTAGACAAAAGAAAGAAGAAGGGAGTCAGGTATAACAGGAGCGGCGCCCGAGAGATGCATGTGGCCCCTGGGCTGCCAGTGCCCACCACTGCTGTATAACAAACTGCCCATTAAAATTAATGTACAAAGTTCATAGAAGGGCCGCATACAGTAAGTTGTGTCACATGCTTTGTTTTTACCTGGTGAGGACCCCCATGGGACAGATCCATTCCTCTGGGAGGGGGAAATAGAGCCGTCACTGTTTGTATACCGGCGGTCCCCCTTCAGGCTTCTGCTTTGACGCCCAGATCCCTCCAGCATGGTGACAATCTCATTGCGGTCTATGTTTCGCAGAGCTGTGTAGAGATCTTCTACTGCAAGAGTCAATGATATAAAGTAATGAACGCAAATCTCACTATAAATACTATCTTTGTTCCTTTGCATGGGTACGCAATGGCCTTGAGAGCAGAACAGTTCACTAACTGCACCAACATCCTTTAATAGGCGCCGCTCCACTGATTCCAGCACGGTTGGCATTTTTTCTCTAGCCCCCGCCAATCCTGAGCAATCAGTGCTGTTAGTCTAATTGCCCAAGTTGCTAACTAGACTCTCTAATGTCGAGTGGGTGGTGTCAGGCAGGAACAGACAAGGCGGCCTGACTCAGAGAGCCAATCAGAGGAAGGCAGTTGAAGAGTTCACGCCCCCTTAGCCTGCTCCTGTCTGACATCACCCACTTGACATCAGAGAGCCTAGTTAACACATCCGGCACCAAAACTAACAGCACTGATAGCTCAGGAATGGTGGGGGCTAGAGAAAAAATTCCAATTGTGCTAGAATCAATGGAAAGGAGAAAAGAAAAGAGATTGCACTGTTGGAGGTGGTGAAATGTCCTGTTTATTTCTTATTTACAAGGTGGTTGTATGAGGCTTTGCTTTTTTGCAGGATGTTGTATTTTCCATAGGTGTCAATTTAGAGTCATGATGATAGTATGGGGTCCAGGACGGTTTGAGCACACGGGATGAGCAAGGCACAAAGAACCAAAGGACCCACCAGGAGCCCAGTTTCCTACAAAATAATGGATCGGTAAAAGAACGAGGCCAGAAAGGGTCCACACCAGTGGGTTTTATATTTTATGGGATGCCAAAAATTGCCTATTAATGAAACATTCTGTGTGTGCGAACAACAAAAATTAAAATACAATTAAAAGTGGACTTGCACATGATCTGTAAAGACAGAGGTCGGCCTGAATCATGTTGGACTGAAGGAGCGTCACTGTATACCTATCCCATACATCATTATACATAGGAATCTGTGGGAAGATGGCGCTCGATCTCTGCTCACAGTATACGTACACTTTGCGTTGGAACCTTGCCGCGATGCCCAGAGGTGTAGTAACGCTGCGCTCTGCTCCAGCAAGGAATTTGGATTCTCCACTCGAATCCTATTGATGTCATCCATCTCAAACTGTAACTCCCGCGCCAGCTCTGTGAACAGGACAGACCCACAGTCACAGTCTGTAATACCCTATAATATGTCTATGACACTCGCCGCTGTGAAACACTCGACATGATCTAAAGACCCCCATGATGACAGAAGTGTAAGCTTATCTGAGCCTTGACATCCATGATAACAGCATCAGCAGAAGTCTTATATGCTGATAATGTGGCTGCGGGCAAAGCTATTTAAGGGATATCTGAGATGGCTGGGGGTTAGCACAATTTCTGCTACTTAAATGTACCCTGAATGGATTGGATATGTACACCACTTAGTCTACACTGGGGATATTACTTCACTGTACTTTGATGTATTATAAAAATACTGCGCTGCCACTCCTTCATTCCGATGACTGGTCGGGGTCCTAGCAGTCGGACGGGCATTGATCAGTAACTAATAGCATATTCTACGGATATGCCATCACTTCAGGGGCAGACATAACTTGTGTAGCCTGTTCAGACACTATGTCATTCCAGTGAGCCCAGCTCATTCACTACACTACCCTAGACCACCAGGGATATTACTGGTAATTCCACTACTGCCCTTGACCACTAGGGATGCCAGTATTAATTCCATTACTGCTCTGGAACACCAGGGATGTTATAATTAATTTCATTACTGCCTTTGACCACTAGGGATATTGTAATTATTTCCATTACTGTCCTAGACCAACTGGGATGCCAATAATAACTCTATTGCTGCCCTAGACCACCAGGGATGTCATCATTAATTCTATTACTGCCATAGAGAACCAGGTATATTCTCATTAATTCCATTACTGCCATAGACCACCAGGGATATTGTAATTATTTCCATTACTGTCTTAGACCACCAGGGATGCCAGTAATAACTCCATTACAGTCCTAGACCACCTGGGATGCCAATAATAATTCCATTGCTGCCCTAGACCACCAGGGATGTCATCATTAATTATATTTCTGCCATAGAGAAACAGGAATATTCTCATTAATTCCATTACTGCCCTAGACCACCAGGGATGTTAGTATTAATTCCATTACTGCCTTAGACCACCAGGGATATTGTAATTATTTCCATTACTGTCTTAGACCACCAGGGATGCCAGTAATAACTCCATTACAGTCCTAGACCACCTGGGATGCCAATAATAATTCCATTACTGCCCTAGATCACCAGGGATGTTAGTATTAATTCCATTACTGCCTTATACCATCAGGGATGTCAGTATTAATTCTGTTAGTGCCCCAAAGCAGCAGGGATGTTAGCATTAATACTGACATCCCTGATGGTGTAAGGCAGTAAAGGAATTAATTCTATTACTGCCCTAGATCACCAGAGATGTTAGTATTTATTCCAACACTGCCTTAGACCAATCAGGGATGTCAGTATTAATTCCATTACTGCTCTAGACTACCAGGGATGTTAGTATTAATTACATTACTTCCTTAGACCATCATGGATGTCAGTATTTATCCTATTACTGCCCTAGACCACCAGAGATGTTAGTATTAATTCCAACACCGCCTTAGACCATCAAGGATGACAGTATTATCTCCATTACTGCCCTAGGCCACCAGGAAAATCATCATGAATTCCATTACTGGTCTAGAACACCAAAGATGTTATCATTAATTGTAGTACTACTCCAAACCACCAAGGATGGTATCATTAATTCCATTACTATAAAACACCACCATTCTAGTAATAACCACTTTACTGTTGTACTCTCTAGGGGTGTTATTATTAATTTCAATTACTGCCCTAGACCACCAGGGTTGTCAATTATACCCATTGTTGTCAGTGAAATTGAAACAATCTCACTATTATCCAATGAGATGAAAACAGCAAAACAATTGTTGTTACGTTATATTAGAAGAGGGGGCTCATATGCTGTTTATCAACAGGGGCCTCAGTGGTGTCTGTCTGCCCGTGCATCACTTACTACAGTAAGATGACCCCCTTAAACTGGCCATATATTCATCTACATGTAGCATAAAAAATCCAGACAGAAATTTAAGCATTTTGGGGATCTTCAGAACGCCCCTCTCCTGATAATACTAGTCTATGGACGAGCACTGTGAGCAGAGGGAGGGGGCGTTCCTCCCCGCTCACACTGTACAGTGTGATAGGCGCTGCTGTGGAGAAGGACGTTCCTGACAGACTGTCAGGAACGCTCTTCTGACTGTAAAGCGCTACGGTACCAGGACCGATAGCGCTTCACCCGGGGCACAGATCGGGAAAGCCTACAATGTGCTGAATTCAGCGCACTGTCGGCTTTCCAGCAGTATATAGAACTGCCTGTGCCCCAAACCATGAAAGGTCCTCTTTAAATAAATGGATGTCCATGTGGTGCTGAGTCCTCCACAATTGGAGATGCCTTTGACATCACTTTTCTACCCCAGGTAATACAGGTGGTTCTCCAAAAGTTAACCCTTCTCTATGATGTCAATATGGCATCCATGATGTCCCAAAAGAGCGTATGACCAGCAGTTGTTATAATGGGAACCCCCTTAGAACCCATCTGGACTGATAAAATTGTATCAAAATTTTTACAATCTGATCAATGTTTGGGGTCTAAATAGTCACGTGTCATGCACATTATATGACTACCCCAATATATACAGGTAATAGATACTACTAGAACAGAAATATTAGAACATGGAGACCTACTGGAATTTGCCTATATACAACACACAAGGCAAAACAACACAACGCACAACTATATAACAGACAATCTAGGCCGGCATTCTGGGACCTGTTGTTCCTTAGCCGCACTGGTTACTAGTATAGTTATCTTCAGCCTCGTCATTGGGTTAACAATGTGTCAGCTAAAAATTTCTAAAAAGGAGAATGCTGCCTACAGACTGGTGACAATATATGGTGCCATCTTACAACACAGAGTCTATGGTGAACTTATATTATAACAAAATTACGCAGCAAAACCAAAAATAACCAGATGACAATATGTGAGTACAGAGCAACACTAAGGCCTAGACCACGTTACAATCATGAGCCAACACTACGTTGGTACCATGGAAGCTATATTCCTAAAACATTCCAAAAACATTATAGGAACGGGGCAGGAGACCAGATTTATATCTATAAGTCCCTACCAGGTACCATTTATGTCTACTTTGGGCCCCCTCGGGCATTAGGGCCTGTGTGTGACTGCTACGTCTGCACCCCAATAGCCACAATATTCCCTGGCACCTTACTTTAGTGATAGCTGTAAGTGGCATTTTATAGGACACCGTGGCAGCTACTATAGGGGCGCTTTGGTAGGCCTGGCAGGTATAAGTATAAAGTCCATAGTATGGGTAATTTGTTGGCACCATGGCGAGTATACTTATAGGGGCACACTAGAAACACCTTGAGGTTCCATCTTTGGACTTACAATGGGATGTACCTATAGTTCAATTCTGCGTTACCCTATCTGAGCAGATCTTCTCCTGGATGTACATGCATTTTGCATCCACAAGATATCGGAGAAATTTATCTCCGCAAGTAGTATTGAAAAAAATATCTGCCCGGCCACAGACGTAGACATACATTTCATTAGTGGAATTGGCGGTGGGTTGGATATATCTGTACAGAGGAGTCCGGAGAGACGTGCTAATGACAAACCCGAGCTGTCGGTGGTGGTTTTATCGTGCACACTGCTGCTGTATTTACATCGCCTGCCCGTAAGAGGGTAAACAACTAATGTATAAAGTGCTATAGGTGATAGTATAAATTGTAGTACTGCAACTAATACTAGACGAACGGTTCAACGTGACAAGAAGGCTACATGCACATGAACGGCACAGACGGTACATGGATGGTCTCTGTTCGCTGTCTATGCTGTCCACAGACCCATACACTTCATTAATAGGTCTGGACTGTAATATGGGCAGAATTATGACCTGTCCTGAGTTGTGCCCCCTCTAGAGACTTGTGATATTACAGACCCAGCCTGCTCTGATAAGCCACAACTCTCTGATGTGCTGATGTATGGCACCAGAATGGAGAGCTATATGCCTATAGGTAACTTTTGGTAAGTTTTTACCTAGCATAGACTGGCATTGTTGTGTGTAAATTGGTGCTGGCACAAGGCGGCAGGAAGGGAGGTAGAGTAGGCTCAGACTGCGGAATTTGTTGAGGAATAGAAGGCATTATTCTTCTCCAGATTCTGGCCCTGTGGATCCCGTGGCAGAAACCGTAAGCAGAGCTTTGACTTTCCGCCATGGCCTTGCTTCGTTATTAGCCCCAGATACAACGGGGTTAACAAGCCTTGACCTTGCGCCTTGGATTCTGTGGCTGAATCAGCTGCAGAATCCGCAGGAAGATCGATCGGAACGCTTGTCTTTTAAGCATCCGGAAAAACAGGGTGTCTGTCGCTGCCTCCCATTGAAAACAACGTGAAGCAGATTCCAGACAGAATTTTGAGGCGGAATCTGCCTCAAAATCAGCTGCAAACTGATCCAGATCTATAGCAGTACGACTACCGCTGCCTTCATGGTATCAAATGGGTAATTCTATTACATATAATACTACTTGCAGTACCCTGGCAGGGCCAATAGGTGGCGCTCCTAGACTACACCAAATATAGAAAATGATACTCTAAAATATCCAAAACAAACGGCGTATTATTCAGGACGCTTAGCCATGGGCATAGGGCTAATGCACAGTAATACATAGTACATGATGTGGAGGTTGGTCCTGTGCCACGACAAGGACACAGTGACAATACACTTAGCCCCATGATGAATAGTTTGTGTACAGAACAGATGCGGCCTCTACAATGATATATTACGGGGTTGCTTAGAATTAGCGTGAAGGGCACAAGTCTTCCAGTGTTGGTGTGTAAGCTCACCGGCCCAGCTTAGACCCAGATGCTCCGATATAACGGCCATCTTCATGTCAAAACGGTCTGTGCCACTGAGAGAGCCTGGGGAGACAGGGAAATGGGGGTGACATTGGAGGGGTAAAAAAATAGAAAAAAATTAAATGAGGCAGAAAATAATACATTTGATATAAAGTGTGAAAAACTGTAAGAGGAGGAGGAAGAGGAGTGATAGTACAATATAAGATGGCGGTATGAGAAGGAGAGTCTAAGTAGGGACAGTATAAAGAGTGGGCACGGAGGAGAGAGAGCGCCCACGGTGAGAGGGTATTAGGGATGGGCTGGATGTAAGGGGACTATGACAGGACACTATGTGTAAAGTTAAACAGAGGATTTTGCAGCGGTTGTTTGCAAAAGCAGCTTAAAAAACCGCTAGTGATTTTTTTCCGCTGCCCATTTATTTCAATGGGCCTTGCAGGGCAGAATCCACCCGAAGAAGGGTCATAATAACATCAGCTGGAGGATATAATCTGCCTGACTCCCACTGAAGTGAATGGGAGACCTAGGAGGTGGATTCCACCTCAAAAATTTGCCTGCAAAAACTCTTGTATTAACTTATTGTGAGAGGAAAGTAAAGAAGGACTCTACGAGGAAAGTAAAAGGGGAATGTATGAAAGGCGACTGAGGATAGTAGAAGGGACTGTGAGAAGAAAGCAAGGAGGGACAGTAATAATGGCTAACTATATGACCGAAAAAACACTTCTAAACAGTTATTATATGAGGAATTGCTTTCGGGCCTCATGCACATGGTGCGCAGAGTAGGCACTTCATACATCACCATATGGAGCCTTCTTACGGTATGTATGATGGGGTTATTCTTCCCAAGAAGCAATGAAATGCTTCTATGGTAAAAAATCTTCATAATAACAAATATATATAACCAGATAGTCATCTCCCTTGTCTTATCTGCTCATGTATGGCTTACCCATCTTTGCCCACACACACCGGTCACATCTTCCTTCCTATTTCCTATGCAACTCTCAATTTGGACCAGTAATGATAAGGATTAATTCCCACTTTCTTATATTTCGTTATGTTACCCAGGGATCAGGCTATTCTTTGCAAACTTTACTGCTAATTGGGCCGATAGATTTCTAGGGGTGCCATGTTATCTATCTGCATGGCAGATAGATGATAGAGTTATCCAGGGCCCAAAATGATTACATATCCTTATCGTTAATTTGGGTTGGTGCACAGTGTATTGAGCAGGAGGCAGATGGTACATTGTGGCCTGGCTGCACCAATGCAGCTCAGCTCCATACAGGATAGCTGATCGGTGGGGGTCCCATGTACCGGACCTTCACTGATCTCAAACTAATGATCTATCCTAACAAAAAGACTCCACTTCTAGGAAAAATTCTAATATTTTGTTTGACCTTTATTTTTCACCTCCCCTTCTTCTATACCTCATGTATATATATATATCTCCACCAACTATATACTTAATATACCCAACTTTCCCAGTGTGCCCTCCTATCATCCCCTCTGTCTCACCCCTTGTGCTGTCATTCAGAAGGCTGTATCGCTCTCTTAGAGCAAGTGGGGTCAGCGTCCTCCTCCTGTCCAGGCTGCCTGGGCCCTGTGATAACACAACTCAGTTTTACACAGCTACATAATGGTACAATATGGTAACACTTAGCGTAGAGCAGAACAGGACATGGTCATGGGCACAACAAAAAATAATAAAAAGCACAATAAATCGCAACAATACAAGACAAGCGCACAATAGCAACAACAACACAGAGACACAGAGCAGAAATACAAGACATAGCTGCAAACCACAACGTGTATTTTAAGACAAAGACACAAAAAGCGACAAAAGCAAAGCCAATGCTGAATGACCCAACACAAAGGCAAAAAGTACTAGACAACCGTATATAGAGGAAAAATGCAACATGATGGCTCCAGAAGCAAATATACAGTACACATATGCAAGTCATGAATTCCTCAAGTGATACAAGTGAGATTCATTTATGTCTTATGACACACAATACCTATTTATTACTATTATGTGCATATGAATAACCTTACTCAGCGGCTCTGTGAGGTCTCCTATGTGGGGGTGGTATAACAGAGGACAGTGGCGGAGATGCCGAGCTCAGGAGTATATATAGATTTCTATGATTTCATTCAGTATTTTTATATAAAAGCTGTTTAACTGAGGGAAGGACTCATACAGAAAGCCTGTGAGTCCTGCTTCTCCTGACCACACATAGAGAAAGCCTGTGAGTCCTGCTTCTCCTCCACACATACAGAAAGCCTGTGAGTCCTGCTTCTCCTGACCACACATACAGAAAGCCTGTGAGTCCTGCTTCTCCTGACCACACATACAGAAAGCCTGTGAGTCCTGCTTCTCCTGACCACACATACAGAAAGCCTGTGAGTCCTGCTTCTCCTCCACACATACAGAAAGCCTGTGAGTCCTGCTTCTCCTGACCACACATACAGAAAGCCTGTGAGTCCTGCTTCTCCTGACCACACATACAGAAAGCCTGTGAGTCCTGCTTCTCCTGACCACACATACAGAAAGCCTGTGAGTCCTGCTTCTCCTCCACACACACAGAAAGCCTGTGAGTCCTGCTTCTCCTCCACACATACAGAAAGCCTGCGAGTCCTGCTTCTCCTCCACACATACAGAAAGCCTGTGAGTCCTGCTTCTCCTGACCACACATACAGAAAGCCTGTGAGTCCTGCTTCTCCTGACCACACATACAGAAAGCCTGTGAGTCCTGCTTCTCCTGACCACACATACAGAAAGCCTGTGAGTCCTGCTTCTCCTCCACACATACAGAAAGCCTGCGAGTCCTGCTTCTCCTGACCACACATACAGAAAGCCTGCGAGTCCTGCTTCTCCTGACCACACATAGAGAAAGCCTGTGAGTCCTGCTTCTCCTGACCACACATAGAGAAAGCCTGTGAGTCCTGCTTCTCCTGACCACACATAGAGAAAGCCTGTGAGTCCTGCTTCTCCTGACCACACATACAGAAAGCCTGTGAGTCCTGCTTCTCCTCCACACACACAGAAAGCCTGTGAGTCCTGCTTCTCCTCCACACATAGAGAAAGCCTGAGAGTCCTGCTTCTCCTCCACACATACAGAAAGCCTGTGAGTCCTGCTTCTCCACACATACAGAAAGCCTGTGAGTCCTGCTTCTTCTGACCACACATACAGAAAGCCTGTGAGTCCTGCTTCTCCACACATACAGAAAGCCTGTGAGTCCTGCTTCTCCTCCACACATACAGAAAGCCTGTGAGTCCTGCTTCTCCTGACCACACATAGAGAAAGCCTGTGAGTCCTGCTTCTCCTGACCACACATACAGAAAGCCTGTGAGTCCTGCTTCTCCTCCACACATACAGAAAGCCTGTGAGTCCTGCTTCTCCTGACCACACATACAGAAAGCCTGTGAGTCCTGCTTCTCCTGACCACACATACAGAAAGCCTGTGAGTCCTGCTTCTCCTGACCACACATACAGAAAGCCTGTGAGTCCTGCTTCTCCTCCACACATACAGAAAGCCTGTGAGTCCTGCTTCTCCTCCACACATACAGAAAGCCTGTGAGTCCTGCTTCTCCTCCACACATACAGAAAGCCTGTGAGTCCTGCTTCTCCTCCACACACACAGAAAGCCTGTAAGTCCTGCTTCTCCTCCACACATAGAGAAAGCCTGAGAGTCCTGCTTCTCCTCCACACATACAGAAAGCCTGTGAGTCCTGCTTCTCCACACATACAGAAAGCCTGTGAGTCCTGCTTCTTCTGACCACACATACAGAAAGCCTGTGAGTCCTGCTTCTCCTCCACACATACAGAAAGCCTGTGAGTCCTGCTTCTCCTCCACACATACAGAAAGCCTGTGAGTCCTGCTTCTCCTGACCACACATAGAGAAAGCCTGTGAGTCCTGCTTCTCCTGACCACACATACAGAAAGCCTGTGAGTCCTGCTTCTCCTCCACACATACAGAAAGCCTGTGAGTCCTGCTTCTCCTGACCACACATACAGAAAGCCTGTGAGTCCTGCTTCTCCTGACCACACATACAGAAAGCCTGTGAGTCCTGCTTCTCCTGACCACACATACAGAAAGCCTGTGAGTCCTGCTTCTCCTGACCAGACATAGAGAAAGCCTGTGAGTCCTGCTTCTCCTGACCACACATACAGAAAGCCTGTGAGTCCTGCTTCTCCTGACCACACATACAGAAAGCCTGTGAGTCCTGCTTCTCCTGACCACACATACAGAAAGCCTGTGAGTCCTGCATCTCCTCCACACATACAGAAAGCCTGTGAGTCCTGCTTCTCCTCCACACATACAGAAAGCCTGTGAGTCCTGCTTCTCCTGACCACACATACAGAAAGCCTGTGAGTCCTGCTTCTCCTGACCACACATACAGAAAGCCTGTGAGTCCTGCTTCTCCTGACCACACATACAGAAAGCCTGTGAGTCCTGCATCTCCTGACCACACATACAGAAAGCCTGAGTCCTGCTTCTCCTCCACACATACAGAAAGCCTGTGAGTCCTGCTTCTCCTCCACACATACAGAAAGCCTGTGAGTCCTGCTTCTCCTGACCACACATACAGAAAGCCTGTGAGTCCTGCTTCTCCTGACCACACATACAGAAAGCCTGTGAGTCCTGGTTAACAACTCTTCATGTATTAAATGTATATAGGAAAAGTTGTCCTTCACCGTGTATGGGCAGAAATGCTTTCTGTATGAGACCAAACTTTTTACATTAAAATAATAAATCAAATCATAGAAATCAATATATCCCTAAATTTAGCATCTCCTCCTCTGTCCTATGTGTCTCAAATACAAGACTTGACAAATCCGCTTAGACAGATTTTTGGTTTGTGATTTATGGAGCGCATTAGAGGAATGTAAACAAGCCTTTCATTTTGGCATAAGGTTTTACTGCTTCCCTCTCAAGCAATATTCACACTAGGCAAATACGCTGTGTATTTTCAGGATAACTGCTGTAGGATTTACATGTGGATTAGCATTAGATAATCTGCAGTTAGTGGAATCTGTATAAATAATGAGCAAAAATGGATTAAACAACCTATTTATATGCCGTCTGTCAAGATTTAGGTACAGAATCCACACCTACATTCAGATAGAATCCACATTGCGTAGAATTGTGAATGCAGCTCTGAAGTATATCACAGGCTGTGATTCAGGATCAATGGAATACGTTTACAAAAATTTGAAATTTTGATGTAGTTTTTTTTGTACTTAAAGGGGTCGTCCCATTATGGACACTTATTTCCTATCCACGGGACAGGAAATAAGTGTCCAAACACTGGATCCCCAATCAACAGGAGAATAGGAGATCGAAAGTCCCCCTAAGGCACCTTATGAATGGAGCTCCAGTTTGCTTTGTGCCCAGTGCTCCATTCACTGCTATGGGGCTATCGGGACTGTCTCCAGCACCACAGAAGTGAATGGAGTGGCAGTCATGACCGCTTCCATTCATAAGTAGGCCTTAGAGGGACTTACAGTCTGAGACTACTTCAATTTGCTACAGTCCCCTGTACTTCTAATCACTGGGGGAGCCAGTGATCGGACACTTATTCCCTCTCCTATGTATAGGGGATAAGTGTCCATAACGGGACAATCCCTTTAAACTGTAAAATACTATCAAAAGATTCAGAACTAGTATATGTGAACTTACGGTAAAGCATGTGATAACCACTCTATACTCTATAGTATACAGTATACTATAAGTATAGCGTGAAACTATGAGGCTGAGGCATACTCGGCCCTTACCCGTACCTGTCGTACCTGTGTGTACTGTGGCATTGTGACATTCAAGTGACAAAGAACTTGCTGGGATGGTTCATACTTCATGGATTTGCGCAGGAAGGAGAGAGATCCACAAGGTTCCCGGCTGCTGTCCCGCACCTAAGCAAGAACATACATCACATCTCATTTGCATAATTCGTACCGACAAGTATTTCTGTAATCACTTTTATTAATATTTTGTGCCAAAATTGGTAGAGGCTAAGGGAGAATAAGAAGACACCACGTGGCGGCACTCAGCCTGCAAATGAGCTACAGATGGATTGAAGGACTCTCACCTTAATGGGTAGTGCCAATCTGTTCTCCTTAAATGCCTGGAAAGTAAAGCTTCTCTGCTGCGTTGCTTTCTTGAGAGGAACTAGATTTCCTGACAGCTCCACAAAAAGTTGGGTCCCATCCATGACCTATGGATAGAAAGAAATCATGCAGCTAAAATTCTGTATACTGCATAAGGGTCTGTATTTATTTTGGGGTCTGGGTACTGGGTCTGTATTCATTTTAGGGTCTGGTATAGGGTCAGAATTTTACAGTCTGAATTCATGACAGGTCCAAGTATGGGGTCTGTATTTATTTTGCAGTCTGAGTATGGGGTCTGTATTTATTTTGGAGTATGAGTATGGGGTCTGTATTTATTTTGGTTTAGAGCAGTTATGCCGAACCTTTTAGAGATCGAGTGCCCAAATTGCAACCCAAAACCCGCTAATTTTTCACAAAGTGACAACACGGCAATTTAACCATAATAATGTGCGGATCTACAATTGCACACAATTACAGACCAGCAAATTATGGTCATACGAATGGGGCTTTATAGAGCTTTCTGCTCCACTGTGACCCCCACACAGTCCAATCAGCTCCACAGTGAGGCCCACACAGTACAATCAGCTCCACAGTGGTCCCCACACAGTACAATCTGCTCCACAGTGACCCCCACACAGTACAATCAGCTCCACAGTGGCCCCCACACAGTATAATCTGCTCCACAGTGGCCCCCACACAGTATAATCTGCTGCACAGTGATCCCTACACAGTACAATTTGCTCCACAGTGGCCCCCACACAGTATAATCAGCTCCACAGTAGCCCCCACACAGTACAATCTGCTGCACAGTGGTCCCCACAGAAGTACAATTTGCTCCACGGTGGCCCCCACACAGTATGATCCTGGCTCATGGATGGGTGCCCAAAGAGAGGGCTCTGAGTGCCACCTCTGTCACCCGTGCCATAGGTTCACCATCATGAGTTTAGAGTCTGAATTTATTATGGAGTCTAAATACACTTTACACTTGAGTTTGAGGCCTGTATTTTGAGATCTAAGTATGTGATCCATATTGATTTTGGGTTGCAATGAAGAGGTCATATACACTATTTTTGTGTTTCGAATGCATTAGGTTGGCAGTGTTTGGAGGTATGAGCAATATAATACTGTACTAAGCTGCTGAGGATCTTCTACGTACCTCAATGTCCCGGCTACGTGCCACCTCTGTAAAGTTCTCATGCTGCTCCAGAGTCTTCTCCAGCTTATCACCTGTCATACAATAGCATCGTAGACGTCCTTCCCGTCCATCCGCCATTTTGGCAAATACTACAAATCGCGCCGTATATGGAACGGCACTGAGCTCCTTGTACAGCTGAGTGGAGAAGGAAACGGCCTCAGCAGTGCGGGGACAATCTGAGAGCCAAAACCTGCCGAGATGTTAGAAAATGGTCTATAATAAGAATGGACTGCTGGATAGAAGATCTCATAGAGTCATGTGATTCTACTTTACCTGGCAGAGACATTGGTTGTAAAATTGGCACATTCGTTGGCGTATACTAATTTCGTAGTCCCGGTGATGTCTTCCCATTGAGCTGGAGCTGTTCCGCCTGGCAAGTAGTAGAAGAAGGTGTGACATAAAGGAATATATTACGGTTTTAGTCAAGAAATCATCTTATACACCAGATTCCAAACCTGTTACACTGCATAGGAGTCTCAAGCTGGTGGTATCGCCCTCTCCACTGTCTCGAGGGTTATCTTTCCAGGATGGTGGCAGGGGAATACGCAGGCCTATCGGCCGGTGAAATTTCCTTCGTCTTGGTTCCACAGTGACAATGGGGCCAAAAGTTGCTTGATTGCCAAGCAACCGAGAAACCAGATCATCTGGCACGGGCTGAGCCTAAGAGGATACAAGACGTGAAATGACCTGGGCCTATACAGGTAGACTAGTCACATCACATAGACTTTCATGTTGTGTTCTACTTACCTGCAGGGACAACTTCACTTTCTTGGTTACAGCAGTTGGGGGGAAAGTTGCTTGAACTTGGGGTACTAGCCGGCTTTTAAGGACTCCCCCTTCTGGCCCAATGAGTTCACAATCTTGACATACCCGTGACATCACCACAAAGTAGAGTGGAAAGTCAGTGGTGACAATGCGACAAAGGCGCTTCTTATGTAACTCCTCTTCACTTTCCAACTCTGAGGAAAGACATAGAGCACAGCGTGATACAAGTACTACTCACATCCAAGTATTAGATATTAGAAATACTGCTGAAAACAATGGAATACAAGGCGGAGAGGGTCTCTTGTTCTGGAGGACCCAACGCATCCATGTATTGCACAGAAAGATTGCAGATTTCAATGGGAACGGTGTAGTGCTTCATTTCTCCTGAGGAGGAGCTGCAGGGAAAGTGAACACTTACTGACAGATTACCTGGACCCTTGTGATCAACTTTAGTGATACACCCTGTGATCAGCCCATTATTGTGGGAACCCAAAAAAGTTATTGAGAAATAGTTCTCATATGATTAATTTTCATAGCAAAAGTCCTGAAAGACTTAAAGCTCTTATTAAGAAGAATAGAAATATCTACACTTTTTCTTCCATGTGTACTCTATGGTGATACTGGAACAAAATCTGTCTCCTTCCCCCTATGGCAGCAGACAATATAGTGCTTTCTTACTTCCTCTATAAAATACCGTATGTCTTCTCCGTTCTCCTGCATGCTACTGCAAAGACTGACAAATAGGGTAGGAGCCCATTGCTAATGGATGATCTACAGAGGATAACTATGCAGAGGAGAGTGACTGAGCGTGTGTGTCCACCAGCAGGTGGACTTACCTATTGGTATACACTCTGAACAATAGGTGGCGCCATCCTGTGTAAGTAACTCTTCACTGGATCATTTTTTACAGCATGCACATGACCAATATTTTTCATTTTTGATTATCTATGCCATGATCATCTTATTTAATGGTGGGACAAATCCCTTTAAATGATTTTGAAAAGACAGCCTTCCTATTTGGTGGACATGCCCGTTGGTACGCTGCTACTGGATATCCATTTGCAAAATGACCCAGAGACTTTTTATTCCCGTCTATGCCCTTTATAGTTTCCGTTTTTCTACTTGGCATCAGACCGACCCAAAGGCCTCCGTTATGCTTCCTACAAATTGCTCCAATATAATTGGATGTCTGCTAAAACCCACATAGCCTCCAAGTGGAGGACGCCAAACCTTGTCATATCCCTTGCGTTGACAGTGTAAGAGTCCCAAGTAGGGTTGAGCGATCTTTTTAGGTGGGATCGAGATCGGTACTATTTCCCACAATGCTTTGCTTAGCCTTCACACTGAGTATACGCTCCGCTCATTCTGAGTGGAGTGTATACTCAGTGTGAAGGCTCCGCTGAGGTTCCATAGGAATGAATGGAAGCAACCGGCACACAGCCTTAACCCCCTGTGCGCCGGCTGCCTCCATTCATTCTAATGGGAGACTAAACTAACATCTCTAGTAGCTACTTAACTGCAGAGATGGCTGCTCCCGTGCCCAGTGTTCTCCTTCGCCTCACTGCCCCCACCTCCCAGGTTAGTGTTTAAAGAGCTAGGAAGGCGGGGCTTGTGGCTTTGGAGAGTGTGGGCGGTTACAGGGCGGGGAGACGTGATGTCTCCCCTCCCAGTACCCGCCCATACTCTCCTAATCTGGGAGGCGGGGGCAGCGAGGCGAGAAGAGCAGCGTGGAGCGGCAGCGAGGCGAAGAAGGACACCGAGCACCGGACCAGCCATCTCTGTAGGTAAGTGGACACCAGGGGGGACTAAGTAGCCAGAGGATTAAAAAAAAATCCTCTGGCTACTTAGTGATTCACTACACAGCGTGGATACTAACAATTAAAGTGTTCAATTAGATTCCATGCTGTGTAGTGAATAGGATTGCTTTTAAAATCCGATCTCCGATTAATAAAAAAATCCCATTGACTTGCATTGGGATCAGAATTGGGATCGAGATCGGGTTCGAATGAAAAATGATCGGAAATCGGATTTTAAAATCGATCCTGAAAAGTCAAGATCGGCTCAACCCTAGTCCCAAGCCGTTTTTGAAAACAGACCATGACAAGTACTAAGTGACCGACAAAGAAGAACAACCATTCGTTTGGTTATTGTCCACAACATACCTTCATCCATACCACTCAGCGCCTCCTCCAAGTATTCCTTTCCATACCGGTTCTGATGTTCCTTCCACACTGACCCGTTATCACTACGTAAGATAACCAGTTCTCGATCACCACGTCCCGCCGAAGAAAAGTGAGGGATCTCTACCACCACTGGGCTATAAGAACAAGAGTGAGAGATATACACAACAGTAAGGAGATTAAGTCAAGAGTTGGCCTCCCGATTCTCTCTGACAGGTAATGACAGAGGTAAGAAGAATTGAGAGAGTTGAATTTCAGCACCCCGAGATGTCTGGTGGTGACTTCAAGAGCCAAGTCGAGTACATGTGTGCAGGTGTCAACCTAAATAGCTGAGAACATATGGACATCCAAGTGATGTCCAAGCAATCTATGGAACCCACCTAAGAAACTGTGCCCCAGTAGGACCCAGAGCAATGATCCTACTGGTCAGTCCCTCTTCTTCACCCAATGGAGGTGGGCAGTTCAGCTTTTGTGGTTTTACCAGGCGACATGTTATTCTTGTGGGTGCGGCACAAGTCCTGGGTGGGATGATGACCCTCAGACCATTGTGACGACTTCCACGCATGGATCCACCTCGAGCGTCCACCATAAAACTGACTAAAAATCTGCAATAACAAGTAAATAATACTATATAATAAGATTATATAACAAAGTGTGACTGATACGACTCCATCAGTGATAGCGGAGAGTGTCAGCATCGTTGCTTCCATCACCATGGTCCCCGCACGCCATATGTAGAATAATTCTTTTGTCTTAGATGTTAATTCATGAATATTTGTTGCATAATCCTGCCCGCCGTCGTCCAACAAGTATTTATAACCAGATATATGACAGCCACCCATGCCTGCATATGAAAACACCATCTGCGGCACAATACTTGCGCGGCTGCTTCTCCGTAACATTCACCTACTACAAACCTGTTATATTGTGCACATTCTATATTTACACATCTCATTACAGACAAGTTTGTCCTAGTTGACTTTTTTTGTCATGTTGCCAGGATCGTGCAAATTCTTATGTATGTATTATTCCTTCATGGCCCAGTTTTTCTGCATTGGTTGTCCCATTAGGCCAATACCTGTCCATTCACTTTGTTAAATGGCCATGTATTGCCCTATAGCATTGACCATAAGGTGACATCTACAACAAGATAATGAAGAATTGGAATAAGCCTTGTTGTCACTCACCCTGTATGGACAGGACTGGCCACGGGACTGATATTGTCCGAAGTCTCGGTGGCCGGACTGCTGGGGATTAGAGATTCATCATCTAGTTCTCTAGTCTAAAGCCGGAGAGATACAATCATTTATGCATTTATAGTCATATGTTACCAATACAATGAGTAGTATGCAGACAAAATGTGGAGTAAGCATGCAGTGAAATGGACAACCCATTACCAAGATTTTGCCTACTCCCTTGACCTCAGACACTTGCTATGCCATCATGGGTCTCAGAACCTCACCATAGACCACTGATGCCAATTATGGAAGTAGGCTCTGAAGTTTACAGTCTTATTTCAATACACTGCAACTAGTGCCCACAAGTTCTTTGGGCATTATGAATGTATATGTGCATTACCAAGTTAAATTTGGGTGATCTCAGAGTCACCACTCCATGGGTGCATCAATCTGGTGGCCCCATGTGCATACAGGCAGAAAGTAAGCAATGGGGTCTAGGGTTGTATATACTGAAGCTGTGCTAATATAATACTGCTCATATGTACATGCACTGAATATCTGCCATAGGCTCACAATTTCCCAGTTCTCGTCCAGCTCCTACAAGATCCAAGTACTGGAACTGATCAGCGGATCTTCAGTAATAAATGTACTGCTCCTTGAATGTGTCTGTCTGACCTTTCCCTGCAGATTCTCTTCTCATGTCTGCAGATTCTATCCCAGATTGTCTCCCCAAGCTCTTCTCATTCTCTGCACTACTTCCCATGTTCTCTCCCCATTCTGTACATATTCTCTCTGTATTTTCTGAGAATTTCTCCACCATTCTCTGCATATTCTTGCCGCATTTTGTGCCAGTCATTTCCCCACTCTCTGCAGACTCTCTCCCCACTCTCTACAAACTCTCTCCCCACTCTCTACAAACTCTCTCCCCACTCTCCGCGGACTCTCTCCCCACTCTCTACAAACTCTCTCCCCACTCTCCGCGGACTCTCTCCCCACTCTCTACGAACTCTCTCCCCACTCTCCGCGGACTCTCTCCCCACTCTCTACGAACTCTCTCCCCACTCTCCGCGGACTCTCTCCCCCCACTCTCCGCGGACTCTCACCCCACTCTCTACAAACTCTCTCCCCACTCTCCGCGGACTCTCTCCCCCCACTCTCCGCGGACTCTCTCCCCCCACTCTCTGCGGACTCTCACCCTACTCTCTACGAACTCTCTCCTCACTCTCTGCGAACTCTCTCCCCACTCTCCGCGGACTCTCTCCCCCCACTCTCTGCGGACTCTCACCCTACTCTCTACGAACTCTCTCCTCACTCTCTGCGGACTCTCACCCCACTCTCTACGAACTCTCTCCCCACTCTCCGCGGACTCTCTCCCCACTCTCCGCGGACTCTCTCCCCCCACTCTCTGCGGACTCTCTCCCCCCACTCTCTATGAACTCTCTCCCCACTCTCCGTGGACTCTCACCCCACTCTCTATGAACTCTCTCCCCACTCTCTGCGGACTCTCTCCCCACTCTCTACAAACTCTCTCCCCACTCTCTACAAACTCTCTCCCCACTCTCCGCGGACTCTCTCCCCACTCTCTACAAACTCTCTCCCCACTCTCCGCGGACTCTCTCCCCACTCTCTACGAACTCTCTCCCCACTCTCCGCGGACTCTCTCCCCACTCTCTACAAACTCTCTCCCCACTCTCCGCGGACTCTCTCCCCCCACTCTCCGCGGACTCTCACCCCACTCTCTACGAACTCTCTCCCCCCACTCTCCGCGGACTCTCTCCCCCCACTCTCTGCGGACTCTCACCCTACTCTCTACGAACTCTCTCCTCACTCTCTGCGAACTCTCTCCCCACTCTCCGCGGACTCTCTCCCCCCACTCTCTGCGGACTCTCACCCTACTCTCTACGAACTCTCTCCTCACTCTCTGCGGACTCTCACCCCACTCTCTACGAACTCTCTCCCCACTCTCCGCGGACTCTCTCCCCACTCTCCGCGGACTCTCTCCCCCCACTCTCTGCGGACTCTCTCCCCCCACTCTCTATGAACTCTCTCCCCACTCTCCGCGGACTCTCACCCCACTCTCTATGAACTCTCTCCCCACTCTCTGCGGATTCTCACCCCACTCTCTACGAACTCTCCCCCCACTCTCCGCGGACTCTCTCCCCCCACTCTCCGCGGATCTCTCCCCCCACTCTCTGCGGACTCTCACCCCACTCTCTACGAACTCTCTCCTCACTCTCTGCGAACTCTCTCCCCACTCTCCGCGGACTCTCTCCCCCCACTCTCTGCGGACTCTCACCCCACTCTCTACGAACTCTCTCCTCACTCTCTGCAAACTCTCTCCCCACTCTCTGCGGACTCTCACCCCACTCTCTACGAACTCTCTCCCCACTCTCCGTGGACTCTCTCCCCAGTCTCCGTGGACTCTCTCCCCCCACTCTCTGCGGACTCTCACCCCACTCTCTACGAACTCTCTCCCCACTCTCCGTGGACTCTCTCCCCAGTCTCCATGGACTCTCTCCCCCCACTCTCTGCGGACTCTCTCTTCACTCTCTGCGAACTCTCTCCCCACTCTCTGTGGACTCTCTCCCCACTCTCTGCGGACTCTCTCCCCACTCTCTACAAAATCTCTCCCCATTCTCTGCAGAGTTTCTCCACATTCTCTGCACACCCTCTCCCTATCCTTTCCACATGTCCCCATTCTCTTAACATTTTCTCCCTATTCTTTGTAGATTCTCTCATTTACTGCAGATTCTCTGCTGATTCATTTTCTGCATATTATCCCCCCCATTCTCTATTCAACTTGCATATTATCTAATGATTTATGACTTTTTAGGATCTACCATTGTTTATTGGTAAGGACATGGACCTGCATGCAAGCATGAGGCTTAAGCACTGCTCTGTATCCATCTGCAATGTCGGGGGTATGGTGGTGGTACTATACTGCTTGCTTACTTACTATACTGTTTGTATGATTTACCGGTTCATCCTCGTCCTTTTTCAGTATGACTGTTTCTGGGGTGACACAAGGAATTCTGGGTATTGCAGGTGACCCAACTCTGTATAATGAAAGTAAATATGGATATATAGGGACACGAAAGGCAACCATAGACCCCCACGTAATATAATGCCCATCTGTACTTACCCCTGGTCCAGTTTTGGTAAGAACTCCATATCGGTGTCTTCATCGGGTTCCCTTGGCCCTGAGGGAGGAGGTCTGAAGTCTGGGGGCTCCTCTCCTGAAGACAGTAAAGGGGAAATACAGACAACTGCAAGTAACTAGAGTCCCACACCCATACAACTGGGGGTCACATATAAGTGTATGTACACGTCCATCATCGGAGGGATCTCCAGTACGGCTTCACATAAGAACATAGGAACGTAACATACAGAAACGACAGCGGTAAATAATAACACGTGCAAGTAGACGATCATACACACAACATGCGAATAAGCACAAAGACAGAGATATCTGATATGTGCAGCAGTAATGACCCAAAGAGAGATTGTGGAAGCCTGTAATAGTAGGCGTTATGCTAATGAGAAGCGTGGCTATGCAAATGACCTATAGAAAGAGAGAGTGATCCTTCACTTTATATAACATGGGTATTATTACTTTAAGGCTGGAGTAACACTCAGACCTATAAAACATCTGTATGTACATGCGGCTCAATGTCTGAGCTGTAAATACGGCAAGGGTTAATAATTCTTCCAATGGCTTTATTCTATGCCATGCTATAAAGACAGTGTACGGTGTCATAGTTTTCCCTGACATCACCATAATATGGACCTGTGAGCTAGGAAGACCATCTAAGATCTCATTCACACACAGGCAAACATGGGGCATGACATTAGGGTTTGACAGGGACAGGTAAAGGTGGCACAAAAGTAAATTATTAATTCTCCATTTTGCAGGTCAGGGAAGGTACAGATGTGTCCTTTTTCACCTTTCATTTTGGCTGAGAATATCCTGAGACGTGTGGAGCGAGATGACCAGCTTTTACAAACAATATGATTTTGTGTTACTCTGTCACAAGATTATATTCTGTATGTGTCTATTTGGGGCCACCCAGTGGTTGAGATGTGAATGTCAGATTCTGCTACATTGCCGTGATAGTGTATTGCACCCCCATACATATTAGATGTATTGTTAGTCCTAGTGAATCAGTAACTGACATTCATTTCATATGTTTGACCAACTCAAACTTTTTCTTTGGAGTCCTTAATGTCCAAACCATGTGGACGACTGGGCCTCACCAGCAGCCAACATCCATGCGTGTAGACTACCTACCGTGACTATCTCGAGGCGTATAAGTCTTCTACTGCATGAATAATTTAACATTAGTGAATCTTCCTGCTTCTGTGCCAACCTGCAATGTCCTGTTCCTGAATCTTCCTGCACCTGCGCCAACTTGCAATGTCATGTTCCTAAATCTTCCTGCACCTGTGCCATCCTACAATGTCCTGTTCCCAAATCTTCCTGCAGCTGTGCCAACTTGCAATGTTCTTGAATCTCTCTACACCTGTGCTAAACTGTAATGTCCTGTTCCTGAATCTTTGAATTTTCCTGCACCTGTTCCAACCTCCAATGTCCTGTTCCTGAATCTTCCTGCATCTGTGCCAACCTGCAATGTCCTGTTCCTGAATCTTCCTGCACCTGTGCCAACCTACAATGTCCTGTTCCTGAATCTTCTTGCACCTGTGCCAACCTGCAATGTCCTGTTCCTGAATCTTTGAATCTTCCTGCACCTGTGCCAACCTGCAATGTTCTGTTTCTATATCTTCCTGCATCTGTGCCAAACTGCAGTGTCCTGTTCCTGAATCTTCCTGCACCTGTTCCAACCTGCAATGTCCTGTTTCTGAATCCTCCTGCACATGTGCCAACCTTCAATGTCCTGTTCCTGAATCTTCCTGCACCTGTCCCAAATTGCAAATTTAATGTTCCTGTGCCAACCTGCAGTGTCCTGTTCCTGAATCTTACTGCTCCTTTAATAACCTGCAATGTCCTGTTCCTGAATCTTCCTGCATGTCTGCCAGCCTGAAATATCCTGTTTCTATATCTTCCTGCACCTGTGCCATCCTGCAATGTCCTGTTCCTGAATTTTCCTGCACCTGTGCCAACCTGCAGTGTCCTATTCCTGAATATTCCTGCACATGTTCTAACCTGCAATGTCCTGTTTCTGCAACATCCTGAACATGTGCCAGTGTCCTGGACGACATGGATCTGTGATAAACCATTTCTCCCCGGGACTAGTGGGTCTGTTCTGCTGCCTCCAGTAGAACTTTACCTCCCTAGTGAAGCCTGACACAGAGTTTGAGTCCATTACTGTTCATGATGTATTTACCCCATATACGCCATGCTATCGCTGTCATATTGATGAATGTATCAACAGCTAGAAATGCACTTGCCCTAAGAGCAGAGTATAAAACACCCTCCAATATAGCATAGTGTTTCATTATGGAGAAGCCTGGCCAAGCCTACACATCCCGGCTTCAAAGCCTTGTAATATTCTCACATTTCAGGCCCTCCTGAGCTTTTATTCACTATATTCAATTCATAAAGGCGACATAGAAGTAAAGACAGCATGTAAGTAACATAGAGTAACAATGCAGGCTATGACTAAAGGCATTTGGGTTGTAAATGAGCACTAATTATCTGTCAATGGGATCCTAATGAAACATGCTAATTACCTCTGTTTATATAACGAAGAACAAAACCAACATCTAATTAACACTTTATAAAGCCGGGTGAAAGTTCTCAAAGCCCAAGTGTAATAATGAAATAAATGCATCCTAATGTACAATAAATCGCTGAGGTTAACATGTTATTTACAAGCAGCATGATTAATTAAGAGTTAACGACTTAATAAGGGAATCTCTACGTACAGTACGGTAAATCCCCACCTTAGGTATTATATCGTGTGCTGATTAATATTATATTTATCATGGACAATTCTCCTACATTGGCATAGAGGTAAGTGATAAAAGTCTTGCTACTTGGAGCCACCACTAGAGGACACTCAAGAGGTTACTGTATCCTGGCTATAACAACAGTGTGGCTGTGTATTCTGGAGCACCCTGTATAATAGGAGTCTGGTTGTGTGTGTTGGAGAACCCCCTATAATAACATCCTGTATTATAAAAGACCCTTGACAACAGCAATCTGGCTGTGTAGTCTGGACCAACCTTAATAATAGCAGTTTGGCTGTGAAGTTTGTAGCGCCCCCTATAACAGTAGTCTGACTATGTAGTCTGGACTGCCCTCAATAATAGCAGTCTGGATGTGTAGTCTGGAGCGCCCCTATATCAGTGCCCCTGTGTAGTCTAGAGCATTTCCTATATCAGTAGTCCTGCTGTGTAGTCTGGAGCGCCCCCTATATCAGCAGTCTGGCTGTGTAGTCTGGAGTGCCCCCTATATCAGCAGTCTGGCTGTGTAGCCTGGAGTGACCCCTATATCAGTAGTCCTGCTGTGTAGTCTGGAGTGCCCCCTATATCAGCAGTCTGGCTGTGTAGTCTGGAGCGCCCCCTATATCAGCAGTCTGGCTGTGTAGTCTGGAGTGACCCCTATATCCGCAGTCTGCCTGTGTAGTCTGGAGCGCCCCCTATTTCAGCAGTCTGGCTGTGTAGTCTGGAGCGACCCCTATATCAGCAGGCTGTCTGTGTAGTCTGGAGCGCCCCCTATATCAGCAGTCTGGCTGTGTAGTCTGGAGCGCCCCCTACATCAGCAGTCTGGCTGTGTAGTCTGCAGTGACCCCTATATCAGCAGTCTGGCTGTGTAGTCTGGAGCGCCCCCTATATCAGCGCCCCTGTGTAGTCTGGAGCGCCCCCTATATCAGCAGTCTGGCCGTGTAGTCTGGAGTGACCCCTATATCAGCAGTCTGGCTGTGTATTCTGGAGCGCCCCCTATATCAGCAGTCTGGCTGTGTAGTCTGGAGTGACCCCTATATCAGCAGTCTGGCTGTGTAGTCTGGAGCGCCCCCTATATCAGCAGTCTGGCTGTGTAGTCACGAGCCACCCCTATATCAGCAGTCTGGCCGTGTATTCTGGAGCGCCCCCTATATCAGCAGTCTGGCCGTGTAGTCTGGAGTGACCCCTATATCAGCAGTCTGGCTGTGTAGTCTGGAGTGACCCCTATATCAGCAGTCTGGCTGTGTAGTCTGGAGCGCCCCCTATATCAGCAGTCTGGCTGTGTAGTCTGGAGTGACCCCTATATCCGCAGTCTGCCTGTGTAGTCTGGAGCGCCCCCTATTTCAGCAGTCTGGCTGTGTAGTCTGGAGCGACCCCTATATCAGCAGGCTGTCTGTGTAGTCTGGAGCGCCCCCTATATCAGCAGTCTGGCTGTGTAGTCTGGAGCGCCCCCTATATCAGCAGTCTGGCTGTGTAGTCTGCAGTGACCCCTATATCAGCAGTCTGGCTGTGTAGTCTGGAGCGCCCCCTATATCAGCGCCCCTGTGTAGTCTGGAGCGCCCCCTATATCAGCAGTCTGGCCGTGTAGTCTGGAGTGACCCCTATATCAGCAGTCTGGCTGTGTAGTCTGGAGTGCCCCCTATTTCAGCAGTTTGGCTGTGTAGTCTGGAGTGACCCCTATATCAGCAGTCTGGCCGTGTAGTCTGGAGTGACCCCTATATCAGCAGTCTGGCTGTGTAGTCTGGAGTGACCCCTATATCAGCAGTCTGGCTGTGTAGTCTGGAGCGACCCCTATATCAGCAGGCTGTCTGTGTAGTCTGGAGCGCCCCCTATATCAGCAGTCTGGCTGTGTAGTCTGGAGCGCCCCCTACATCAGCAGTCTGGCTGTGTAGTCTGCAGTGACCCCTATATCAGCAGTCTGGCTGTGTAGTCTGGAGCGCCCCCTATATCAGCGCCCCTGTGTAGTCTGGAGCGCCCCCTATATCAGCAGTCTGGCTGTGTAGTCTGGAGCGCCCCCTATATCAGCGCCCCAGTGTAGTCTGGAGCGCCCCCTATATCAGCGCCCCAGTGTAGTCTGGAGCGCCCCCTATATCAGCAGTCTCTCTGGAGTCCCATAGAACAGCAGTCTGGCTGTGAAGTTTGTAGCGCCCCCTATAACAGTAGTCTGACTATGCAGTCTATAGGGCCTCAATAATAGCAGTCTGGCTGTGTAGTGGAGTCCCCTATAACAGCAGTGACCGTGTAGTCTGCAGCGCCTCTTCTAACCGTAGTCCTGTATAGCCTGGAGCCGTAGGGGAAATGAGGGCATTGCGCTGCTTATTCAAGTGAATACAAGTGAACTGCAGCACCAGACACGGCCAAGTGTGTATTGATATCTGGGTGTCAGGTACTGCAGTGAGCAGCCATTGCTGTAATGACCTTTTGTGCTTTGTGGTTAGATCATTATCTAATTTATGCAAGTCTTGTATACTATTAGGACAAGCTAAAATATGCTACCTACTAAAATATATACCACGCTATGCATATACTAGAAGTAAAAGGCGGTGCACAAACTAATGTAGTGCTACTAAATAATACAAGTCGTGGAATAAATCTGAACCCTGTGGATAGAGAAGGTGGTAACCCAATGTAGAAATAAAATAATAAGAAATATACAGCATAATATTCAAAGGAATACTTCAAACAACCTTCATACACTGTGTGGGCAGAGTACAGCTCTTCAGGGGTGGAGCATCATCTTCAGGGGTGGAGCATGACATGGGATTTCCCACCCCTTTGGCTCTGCGGGGGTGGAGCATGACAGGAGCTCCGATCTCTAGTGTATGAGGGGTGGGGCATGACGCACCCCTGCATTAGGCCTAACACAGTGCACCAGTGTTTCCTGGAGTGTTCCTTTAAGTTACACATTGATCGAGTTAAGGCAAAGTTGGGGCTAAAATGTAACAGGACATTATAGACTAGTGAGATGCCGCATTTTCTGGCTATTAAGGCTGATGGGATGGAAGAAGCTGAATGGATCAGGCTGCTATGGTGGGTGGTAAAAAGTACCATAGGTCCTACCATGTAGAGGCAAATGGGGAGTTCCTAGAAAGTAAGAACAGCCACAGGTTTATCCAGGGCCCAATCCGGGGTCAACTGAGGAGGAGGAGGGCAATAGTAGAGGACATATACACGGACACAGAAAGGGAGGGTTGGGGGACGGGGCAGGTGAATGTTAAGGCTTCCGGGTAACAGAATGGCTCCTCTCACCTTCATCCTCTGACACATCCAGCATCTCGTCCACAGTTTCTGGGAAGCTCATCCTGTGCCTTTCGTTGGCTAGCTGTGGGAGAGACAAAGTCACCAACTGGCCCTGACACCCTACCAATAATTCTGTCTGACTACCGCCCCCTATATCTGCCACGATGTTACTGCAGGTCGATGTCTAGCTCCTAGAATCTGAGGCTGGAGTATTGGACTTGTCAGATATTGTGGCCTAAGGGGATCATTTGATATTGACAGTGCTCAGCAGATATCTCCAGGCATTGAAATCAATGATCCGCCGTAGAGATATTCCCAGCACTGACTTCATGCTGTTTTCCATCAGCGTGAGCGTGCTGCTTATGACTGCAGAATCTCAACTACCCCCTATGGCTGATACAACTGGGAGCTGTGAAACTTGTCTACAGCCAGCACGTCTGTGCGCTTACAAAATACTTAAAGGGATCCTGTCATGTTAAACATGTTGTACAATCTGAAAGCAGCACGTTATAGAGGCGGTGGAGCTGGGCAGAATGATATATAGTTTTGTAGGGTAAAATTCAGTATAACTTACATTTTAACCTATGTTCATACTGCGCTTAAGAGTCCAGTGGGTGGTCCTAATCTGTGATTGACAGCTAACAATCACTAAGTAGGACCGCCCACTGGACTCCTAAACCCAGATTAAGCAATAACTAAAATGCAAAAATAACAAGTTATACTGAATGTCACTCTCAAAACTATAGATCGCACCTCATGGGCTATAAAATACTAAAACTAAATATTTAATGTGACTGGGCCCCTTTAAAAAGGATCTGCTTTTATCACTATAAACAGCGCCTCTCTTGTCTATGGGCTTTTTCTGGTATTGCACCTTAGGCCAGGTTCACACAGAGTATTGTGGCTCATCATTTGGTACATACACGCCGCGGGATCTTTTGCGGGCCGTATACGATCCCATTGCCGTGATTTTGCGGCGGCCGCAAAATAGCGCCGCGTATACGGTACCGGCTCCCATTGAAAACAATGGGAGCGTATACGGCCCGCAAAAGATCCCGCGGAGTGTACGTACCAAATGACGAGCCACAATACTCCGTGTGAATCCGGCCTTAGTCTTATTTACTTGCCCTGCAATACCAGCCTCAGCCTATTGACAATAGTGGCGCTGTTTCTGAAGCATTAGCTGTCATTCTCGAATATCCTGGATTTTCTGATCAGAGTAAAGTTTTACATGTTGGGTAACAAATCTGTGAAAAGGTATCTATGACAAAAGTATATAGGATTATAATACAATTTTAGCAAATTTTTTAACCTATTGACAGTCAACCATATACAGGATGATGTCTTATCCTTAGCATCACATTGCTATGGGCTGAGACAATTTTTTCACTTCCGCGACTATTTTTTTTTTTTAAATTGTCCCAATACATCTAATATACATAATGAAGTAACTTTATAAAAGCTCTTGATAAAAAATATAAAATTTTTTGTTTATCAGTAAATAGGCAAACCTATGCGTTTCCATAGTAACAGACGACACTCCACGCAGTCTGGTTCCATAGTCCTACGTTTCTTCCAGTGGCGTGACTACCGCCATAGCAGCAGAGGCAGCTGCCACAGGGCCCGAGACATTAGGGGCCCGGTGACAGCCGCTACCACTGCGTTTTTTTTGTTTTTTTTTTGTAATAGGCCGTTACGGGCCCTATTTACTTACTGATCCTGGCTGGGCTGGGATCGGTAAGTGACACCGCGGGCCCCACAAGCACTATCATTATACTCGGGGGTCTTTGCAGACCCCCGAGTATAATGATCGGAGGCCCGGGAGAGGTAAGAAACACAGTTACTTACCTCTCCACAATCCTGCCAGGCCTCCTTCCTAGTTGTCTGACGTCTCTAACGTCACACGTGACGTCCGACGTCATTGAAGAAGGACGGCAGCGGAGGCCGACAGACAGGAAAGAAACAGTAGTTTTTTATGTTTTTATTCACCCAGGTCTCCGATTATTATACTCTGGGGTCTGAAAAGACACCAGAGTATAATAATTGCTTATGGGTGTCCACAGTGGGACATAATAGTGTGTGCAGGGGTCACTATGGGACATAATACTGTGTGCAGGGGCCACTAAGGGACATAATACTGTGTGCAGGGGCCACTATGGGACATAATAGAGCGTGCAGGAATGCAGAAGAGGGGGTCGGTCGAGGTCGTCGGCGTCGGTTGGGGGGGCCCCATGTCATAAGTTTCGCTACGGGGCCCCTCCATTCCCAGTTACGCCACTGGTTTCTTCCATCATTCCTCTACTTCTTAGTGACCTACTGAATGTATGTAATTCTGGCTTTAAGATCTGACTACATAGAGTTTGTTTGTTGTCTGTGGCTATGGAGATGCAGAGGTCTGCCAAGACTCATTGTAAAGTTACTTCATTTTGGGCATTGGGGCAATAAATATGGTTGTGAAGGAGAAGGGGAATCTCATTTAGGCTCATACTTTTCTGGTCATTTGAAGAGCCTGAGAATTGTATATATTCTGCCTGTAGTCATTGCATTGAAGAGGATCGTTCAGTGCCTCCAACAATTTAAGTTCTTAGGATCAGTTAATAGTCTCCGCTCTACTGATTCCAGCACAGTTGGAATTTTCTCTCTAGCCCCCACCACTCTTGAGCAACAAATGCAGGTAGTTTTGGTGCCTGATGTGCTATTTAAGCTCTGTGATGTCAGAAGGGCGGTGTCAGGCAGGGGGCGTGATTTAGAGCTCCAATCAGAGCTCAGAATCACACCCTCTTGTCTGCTCCTGCCTGACCCCGCCCTCCTGACAGTACAGAGACTAAAAAGTATATCAGGCTAAAAAGTCCAACTGGGACGGAATTGGCGAAATGGCACTTATTACCAGATGCTAAGAACTGGCGTTGGGAAGGTCCTCTTTAAAGGGGTTGTCCCATCAAAGACAACCTCTTTGACACTGCAGCATCTTGGATGTGCTTTGTACCACCAGGGGAGACCAGCAGCTTTAGCCAAAAACTACACTATCACTCTTGACCCCCCATGCACATGCATGCTCAGCTCAACCAAGCATGCATGTGCTCAGACAGCAGCCTAATTCCCTTGAGAACAAAAGAATCTATCCTGTTGTCATTGAACATGTTCAAGCCTTCCATACTGGATAGTCTTCCAGCTCCATAAAATTTGGAGAATTTGGATATTAAAGGGGTTATCCAATTTCTTTGACTTATGGCCATTTCTGGGGATAGACCATCAATATTAGATCTGTTGAGTCTGACACCCGGGACCCCTGCAGATCACAAGTACTGAGCCACACTGCTCACTTGCCATACAAACTGTAGTGGTGAGTGTAGGTACTGCAGCACTGTCCCATAGTCTTCAGCCTTGGTAACGTTAATCTGCAGGGGTCCCAGGTCTCAGAACCCTACAGATCTAATATTGATGGCCTATCCTAAGAATAGCTATGCTGTGACTAAGGAACATGTAGTTCTGAAACGCGTAAACAGGTCGTTATATTCTCACAAGGCTGTATTCTCGCCCTGAATGAAATGGATTGGATTTTTACAATAGACTATTAAAAGCTAAGTTTTATTCTTCTTACTTTGGTTTCTGATTGCTGGATATTCCTACTTATCCTAAGAATAGGCCATCTATCTTTGGAACCGGATAACCCTTTACTCTAATGTCTATGGATAGTTTTATTCTGCCTTTGCACAAATGATAATAAGCCCTTGTAACTACTGGAACACTATGTGGCTGTCTACCCGTATGGAACCTGTTAGGTATCCCTCAAATCTACCTCCTGTTGTATTTTCCTAGGGTCTTCATGCATAGTCGGACTGGCCCACCAAAGTACCAGAGGCTCTTCCATTGGGCCAAGTCTCCAACACAATAATGGTCCAGCAGAGGTCACCCAAATTAGAAGGGTACTTTGGTCTATTCCCTAGGATAGTTGGACGGTGGACACCTAAAATAATTTTATCTGGTGGCCCCAAGGATCTTCAGTCCGATACTGTTTTCATATTTCAACCCCAAGACCTGTGGCTTTAGCTTTCCCGTTCCTTACTCCCTCACCTCCCGTGTTACTACTCACCTGGACGTGTGGTCCATCTGTCACCAGACTGAGAACGTCTGTCACAGAGATGTATCCTAGACGCTTTGCAATGGCCAACGGCGTGATCCCATTCTGCAGAGGCGTAGGGCACGGGAGGATGCAATAGGGCAATGAGGAAAAGAATGAGGCATGAGAGGCCAAGAAGAGGCATATGATGGGTGATGAGGCAGAGTAACGGAAGGCAAGACAGGTGACAGGAACAGGAAAAAAAAATAACAAAAAAACAGGACAGGCTGATAAAAAAACAACGAGAGTCAAATACTGCCAGAGTACAGGGCTCAGGACAACAAAGACAGAAGACGTCTTCTAAGACATTGGACAAGACAGAAGGACAGGAGAGGCCAAGCGGAAACTGGCAGCTCTCACCATGCTGGCTTGATTTGGGCACGCTCCGTTCTTCAACAGAAGGGTGACAATGTCTGTGTGCCCCTGCTGGGCAGCCTGGTGAAGTGGAGTGAACCCCAACTACAAGAAAAAATATATAACAACCATGTATCACATTACCCTCATCATCTATATAACAGGCCTCTAAGCAAAATGGCACCCCCGCCTTTAAGTATTCCATCATTGTGCACATGCAATAGGACAGGAAATCACTGAAAGGGTTAGAGAGGCCCTGTCCAAATACAGGGAATGTGAGAAAACAAAAAAATTACCAATGCACACCCCTTCAATCCCTGCCGATCCAGCGCTGTTGCTCTGGTGGTCCCTGCTGGTCTCTGTTACTTCTCTGCAGCAGTGACATCACATACATCTGGGTGACTAGTGCAGCCCATCCTTGGCCGCAGAAGCCTTTGTGCTGTACATGACATCATGTTGGAACCATTGACTAGCTGCAGAGATCACGTGCATGTATGACATGTAGGCGGAGACCAGCAGGGACCACCAGAGCATCTGCACTTAAGCTGCGGGGGACTGAAGTAAATATTGGTTATTATTGTAATTTATCCCATTACCTGCTATAAAAATCTTGGAAACACTTTTCAAGGAGATTATAGCTACAGGAAGTACAGTAGGAGTTGTAGATGGACCCTGGAAGCCCCGCTGCGTGCCCATCCTTACATAAGGTGACTCCAGTATTATAAACAGCACATCGTAGGCTGGAGGTCATGATACAGATATTAAATGAAAGGGATTCTACCATTAAAATCAAATTTTTTGGTCACACATAGGAATAGTCTTAAGAAAGGCTATTCTTGTCCTACCTTTAGATGTCTTCTCCGCGACGCTGTTCGGTAGAAATCCCGGTTTTCATCAGTATGCAAATGAGTTCTCTCGCAGAACTGGGGGTGGTCCCCAGCGCTCAAACAGCACTGGGGGCGTTCCACTGCTGCGAGAGAACTCTCCAGCAATGCTTCCATCTTCTTCTGGAACGGCTTCTTAAAGAGTCTTCTTCCGGCGCTGGGGGTCAAATTTCTAGGCCTCAGGCAGAGTCGACTGCGCATGCCCACAGGCCACAAGAAAATGGCAGCTTACTGTGTAAGTGACCATTTTTCTTGTGGGCATGCGCAGTCGGCTCTGCCCGAGGCCTAGAAGTTTGACTCCCAGTGCCGGAAGAAGACGCGTGAAGAGGCTGTTCCTGAAGAAGACGGAGGCGGCGCTGGAGAGTTCTCTCATAGCATGGAGGAAGCCCCCAGTGTTATTCCTACGTATGACCGACAAAAAATTTGATTTTAATGGTAGAATCCATTTAATGCCCAGGAGCTTCAAGTTACACCTCTGCCTGTCCATATATCCAGGGTACACCAACCTCATAGTGGGGGTCCTCACTCAGGATCCCCCATTAATGAGTATGCTACAAATTTGGAAATGAGGACAAGCTGCAATATCAGGGACAGCCCCTAGTACTGATGGATGCAAGTCATGAAGGTGAGGCTGAATGGTGGGTGACCCTAAGGGTAAGCTCACACAGCGTATTTGTGGCAGGGTCAGAATGATATCCCACTCCCATTCACTTCAATAGCAGATTCAGACAGTATTTGCCTGGAAATCAAGCGAAAAATGTGAAAGACCTGGTAACATGCCTACCTTGGTGGGCGCATTCACATTGGCCTGGTGCTGCAGGAGAAACTTTACTATCTTGATGTTCCCATAGTGGCAGGCGACATGAAGCGGAGTGAACCCCATCTAAAAGAAAGGCCTAGTATGTGAGTAAGCGCTAAGACACAGACGTGACCGTACTACACACTAGTACCTGCATACAAAGGCACATTTATTACATGGAGTTATGGACCAGATCTGCAGGAAGAGATATGTACCACCAGGTGTCTATGTACCACCACTTATCTCTGTAGAATGTGATGTCTATACCATTGTTATTTACATACATTTCTTAAGTACAGAACGTATATATGTTATTACGTATAGGAAGTTGTATAGGATTAGCTTTGTGTTGGTGACATGTCATTAGACCCCATGCAACATCCAGAAGTCTGTGGGTTTACCCGTGTCTCGGCGCTCACTGCGGCATCATGGGACACCAGGATTTCTGCTACATTGAGGTGACCTTCCTGACAGGCCAAGTGGAGGGGGGTCAGCGAGCTCTGTGAACAGCAGAAAAAAATCGCATAATGTCATAAAGTGATGATCCGCAGAAATCCTACAGTAATAGATGGCGTCAGATACATTTGCGGTCAGGGCTTCTCAGTTTATGGTAACAATGTTTAACCCCTTAAAGACAGATCGTGTTTTTATGGCAAGATTGCTGTCACCACTAGGGGGAGGTACTCACTATGCAATCTGATTTACAGTATAATGGAGTACAAAAAGAACTGTGCACTGAGCGCCCCCTAGGGGCAGCTGCAGGGAGACAGTAACTTATCACATAACTAGATGTCTGCCATTGCCATTGACCCTTTTGCTATGTTATATAAAAATATAGTTATAAGTGTTAACACGGTAGTACTCCAGGGGTATTAGATATTAACCCATAACCATCCTAGACCAATACGGCAGTGCTCCCCATGCTCTTCTGGCCTCCAGAGTGACATGAGAGGCCACTGAGGCTCAATCATACGTGGATCACGTGGCTTTATGATGCTAAGCGCCTTTATGCCACATGACCCACGTGTCTTGACCCTTGTGATTGGGACTCAGCTTTCCTTGACAATCTCTAGAGGCCGAAGAGCACAGGGGGCAACGCCAGAGCCCAGGGGAGGTGAGTAACATGGTTAGTTATGTTTTTACACCTCCCCTGTGCCTCCTATCAGTATACTCTGGAGTGTGAATTGTTTGTGGGTTGTGAACCCCTCAAACTACCATTAGGGAAGGGGGAAGGGGACTCTAACTGCATTGCGTAGCCCTGGAGATAGCTGGAAGTACCACCAGGGGTACACATACCGCACCATGAGAACCACTGGCCTAGACTGAACTGTAAGGAGATATAGGTCTGTGTGAGTTTCTGCTCACTGACAGCAAGCAGAGATCTTGAATATTGTGAGAAAATAGCAGGTGCCAACAGATGTGCCCCCTACAAACAGGCATGTGGGGGGAGAGAAGAGTCTACAAGTCATATACCAGCAGATGTGCCCCCTATAAACAGACATGTGGGGGGAGAGAAGAGTCTACAAGTCATATACCAGCAGATGTGCCCCCTATAAACAGGTATGCGGGGGGAGAAGAGTCTACAAGTCATATACCAGCAGATGTGCCCCCTATAAACAGACATGTGAGGGGAGAGAAGAGTCTACAAGTCATATACCAGCAGATGTGCCCCCTATAAACAGACATGTGGGGGGAGAGAAGAGTCTACAAGTCATATACCAGCAGATGTGCCCCCTATAAACAGATATGTGGGGGGAGAGAAGAGTCTACAAGTCATATACCAGCAGATGTGCCCCCTATAAACAGATATGTGGGGGGAGAGAAGAGTCTACAAGTCATATACCAGCAGATGTGCCCCCTATAAACAGGTATGCGGGGGGAGAAGAGTCTACAAGTCATGTGGGTTCTCAAACTTATTTTCTCTACCGCCCACTTCGAGAATTAATTATTTTCTAGCGCCCCCCTCCCCCCCCAAATTTTTTTACTTTACTACATCTTAAGAATCACAATCGCAGTCATTATGTTAATAATTAAATTATGTGTGTCATGTGAAAATAAGACTTTCTGATGAGGGTAATGTAAAACACCGTTTTGTAATATTAGGAAAACTTTTATTCATGTTATTAAAACAAACATTTCAATTTTAATTTTAAAACTAATCTAATGTGAAGGATGAATTTGATGATTTTTAACAAGTTTGTTAATATCAGGCTCGAATTTACTTAAAAACAGCTGTAAGTCACCGCGTTCGGTAATCTGCAACTGAACGTGGTGACTTAAAGGAGCGGTAAAGTTTGTGTTAAAAGCAAATAAACAATTTTAAAGGGGTAGCCTCATGAAGCTTGATCTGCCTTCTAAGCTGCCTAAAAATTTTCTTTCTTCCTGTTTGCTCGCGTCAATTAGCCCCACCCCCAAATTAGCGTGTAGCTCCGCCCACCACATAGCGTGATCCTATGGGATGACTGAAGGGCCTGTGATGTCATCAAAAGGTCCTGTAGACTTGGATTTACCTTGTACGGAGTTTCCTAAAGGACCTGGCTCCTCTGCCCACTAGCAGCCTGCTCTATATAATAAAGCTTTATCCTAGTGAACAGAAAGACCAGGTCCTTTAGCCCAGTAGGATTTAGACTGCTTTATATAAGAAAGCAGCACTTATTCCACACACCCCCCCCTATCTCACAGCAGGGAGCTAGGTGATGTGTATGTGATGTGTATGTGTGGTGCAGACACAGGCTGGCTCCGTACACTCAGCCCCCCCACACACAGCAGGGAGCTACGTCATGTGGCTCCCTCAGCAATGAGCAGGGGGCCAGGTGCTAGTGTCCATAATGAAGTGAATAAAGTAAGATAGTGGACAAACAAAGCAGTTTTGCTGAAGCAGTGTATTTAGGAAAAGTCTTAAATCCACATTAACAAGCAGTATAGATAGAATCATTGTTATGATACCACCCCTTTAAATTAGCCATCGCCCCCCTAAACCGCTTCAACGCCCCCCAATCTTCTCTGTGCCCTTTACTGCCCCCCTATAGGCCTCCAGCGCCCACAAGGGGGCGTTATCGCCCACTTTGAGAAAGACTGTACCAGCAGATGTGCCCCCTATAAACAGGTATGCGGGGGGAGAAGAGTCTACAAGTCATATACCAGAAGGTGGTGGTTCTGCAGACAGGATGAGGCGGATGTAATCCTTACCTTGTTGCCCAGGTGCACATTTCCCTGCTTGCTTAGTAGTAATGTCACCATATCCGCGTGGCCCTCCTGTGCAGCAAGGTGGAGGGGGGTGACACCCTGCAGAGACTGCGCATTACATGTGGCGCCAAACTGCAGCAACGCTCGGGCTGTGTCGACGGATCGCTGCTTTACCGCCATGTGTAGCGGAGTGTATCCATTCTGTAACACAATACAGGTACATTGCGGTTTAGTGAGGCCTCCTTACCCCGACTACATTATCGTACAGAACCTAGTTATAAGCACCATATAGCAGTGCCATCTAATAACAGCGCTATAATACACTAAATAATACTGCTATACAATTAATATTAATATGGTGTTCACATATCTAGATTACAGGGCTATCTATGATGTACCTCCTTGTACCTCCTATAACCAGTTGGTCTCCCAATATCCCAATTCTGTCCATACACCATAAAGCACATGTCCTATTTTGTATACTATATACTGTATATGCCCATTATATCTAGTAGTTGTACTCACCCGCGCGGTGCAGTGCGGAGACGCTCCCTTATTCAACAGAAGACGGACAATGTTGAGATGATTGTGATACACGGCTACATGAAGAGGGGTTAAACCAGTCTGATATAGAAAGAAAGACAAAGTTAAAAAACATTGGCTATCAGATAATACCGTATGGGTTTCAGATACACCTGGGTATTGAGTAATAAAGAGGAAACTTAGAATATTTCTTTTACAGGAATTACATTCAGGAAGATCATCAATACGTGATCAGTGGAGGTCTGACCACCAGGACCCCCACCCATCAGCTGCTTGAAGCGACAACAGCGGTGAATATCACTTCCACTTGGATGGACTGGTTGTACTTCATTCCCATTTAAGTGAATAGGATTGAGTTGCAATACTAAGAACAACCACTATACAATGTATGGCGCTGTGCTTGGTGATCAATGGGGCCGCAGCACTGACCCAAATGCTCTGATCTCTTCAAAAAGAGTGTCCTGGGAGTCGAACCCCCCTCACCCATCAGATGTTAATGACCCATCTGAATTTAAATCCTGTTGGCTTTTTGGTCTTTTTTTTCCCATTTATATACTGTATATAAAGATAACATGTTTGGATTTTTTTGTTCACTTCATTTTTGCCTTTTTTATGTAAAACTTTTTTGTCTTTAACTTTTTCAATATTTTTGGCTTTGTCCCCTATAGAGAGACCGACAGATAGGTGTACATAGAGGTATCTTTAAAATCTATTTGATTTATTCTTTATTTATTTATTTTTTTTAGGTGTTTTTTTAGTTGGTTTTTTTTTGTTTTTTTTTTCAAGTACAGTGTTTTTTTTTATTATTATTTACATGTATATTTAGAACATATTTGGATTTTTGTATTGACTTAATTGTTGTCCTTTTTTATTTATATGCTATAAATTCAAAACTTTTGTGTCTTTTATAACTTCTTACATTTTTTTTTGTCTTTGTCTCATATATACCGTATTTTTCGGACTATAAGACGCACTTTTTTTCCCCCAAATTTGGGGGGAAAAGAAGGGTGCGTCTTATAGTCTGAAGGTGGCGCCTGGCATCCGCTGTAATAGAGAGGCGGAAGCCGGCAAGTGATAGACGCCATTACAGGGGCCGGGGCCTGAGACATCGCTGCGCTCCTCTGCCCTGCATGAAGCCAGCAGCAGCAGGGGCTCCTCCGTGCCCCCGCCGCTGGCTTCATGCAGGGCAGAGGATCGTAGCGATGTCTCAGGCCCCGGCGTCTATCCCTCCCCGGCATCCGCCTCTCTAGTACAGCGGATGCTGGGTCAGTATCCGTGGCCCCTTCTCCCCCGGGGCCGGTCCCCACCGGCCCCGTACCTGTAAAGTTGCAGGCCGGCTCCTGCGCGGCGATATCGCAGGAGCCGACCTGTCCGGGTGACAGCCGGGAGCCTAATGAGGCTCCCCGGCCTGTCACTGCTGTATTAGTATTGCGGCTGGGTCTATGACCAGCCGCCGTAATACTAATATACAGAATGTCCCATAGACGGCAATACAGTTGTATTGCCGTCTATGGGACCTGCGATCAAGTGACCGCAGGTTCAAGCCCCCGGGGGGGGGGGGAATAAAATAGTAAAAAAAAAAAAAAAAGCTTTAAAAATATGAAATAAATAAAAGTTCTAAATCACCTCCTGTTTTTTTTCAATACAAGGTGATCTAAGCAATAGATATCCCCCAAAATGGTATAACTAAAAAGTACAGCTGGCCCTGCAAAAAAAAACGCTCTATGCATCCCCGTACAGCTGCAGGGTCACCTGTCAATGTGGCCTTGCAGCTGTTGCAAAACTACAACTCCCATATATTAAATATTTTAGCAGTTTTTGCTTCAAAATTTTTTTTCCCTATTTTCCTCCTCTAAAACCTAGGTGCGTCTTGTAGTCCAGTGCGTCTTATAGTCCGAAAAATACGGTATATATATATATATATATATATATATATATATATATATATATATTTGATTTTGTTGGTCTTTCACTCTCTATAATGTACTGTACAGACAAAAAGTTTGGACACACCTTCTCATTCAAAGAGTTTTCTGTATTTTTATGACTATGGTAATTGTAGATTCACACTAAAGGCATCAAAACTATGAAGTAACACATGTGGAATTATATACTTAACAAAAAAGTGTGAAACAACTGAAAACCTGTCTTATATTCTCGGTTCTTCAATGTAGCCACCTTTTGCTTTGATTCCTGCTTTGCACACTCTTGGCATTCTCTTGATGAGCTTCAAGAGGTAGTCACCGGAAATGGTCTTCCAACAGTCTTGAAGGAGTTCCCAGAGATGCTTAGCACTTGTTGGCCCTTTTGCCTTCACTCTGCGGTCCAGCTCACCCCAAACCATCTGGATTGGGTTCAGGTCTGGTGACTGTGGAGGCCAGGTCATCTGGCGTAGCACCCCATCACTCTCCTTCTTAGTCATATAGCCCTTACACAGCCTGGAGGTGTTTGGGGTCATTGTCCTGTTGAAAAATAAATGATGGTCCAACTAAACCAAACCAGATGGAATAGCATGCCGCTACAAGATGCTGTGGTAGCCATGCTGGTTCAGTATGCCTTCAATTTTGAATAAATCCCCAACAGTGTCACCAGCTTGGCCCCCCACACCATCACACCTCCTCCTCCATGCTTCACAGTGGGAACCAGGCATGTAGAGTTCATCCATTCACCTTTTCTGTGTCACACAAAGACACGGTGGTTGGAACCAAAGATCTCAAATTTGGACTCATCAGACCAAAGCCCAGATTTCCACTGGTCTAATGTCCATTCCTTGTGTTCTTTAGCCCACACACGTCTCTTCTGCTTGTTGCCTGTCCTTAGCAGTGGTTTTCTAGCAGCTATTTTACCATGAAAGCCTGCTGCACAAATTCTCCTCTTACCAGTTGATGTAGAGATGTGTCTGCGGCTAGACCTCTGTGTGGCATTGACCTGGTCTCTAATCTGAGCTGCTGTTAACCTGCGATTTCTGAGGCTGGTGACTTGGATGAACTTATCTTCCACAGCAGAGGTGACTCTTGGTCTTCCTTTCCTGGGGCGGTCCTCATGTCAGCCAGTTTCTTTGCAGCGCTTGATAGTTTTTGCAACCGCACTTGGGGACACTTTCAAAGTTTTCCCAATTTTTCGGACTGACTGACTTTCATTCCCTAAAGTAATGATGGCCACTCGTTTTTCTTTACTTAGCTGCTTTTTTCTTGCCATAATACAAATTCTAACAGTCTATTCAGTAGGACTATCAGCTGTGTATCCACCTGACTTCTGCACAACACAACTGATGGTCCCAACCCCATTTATAAGGCAAGAAATCCCACTTATTAAACCTGACAGGGCACGCCTGTGAAGTGAAAACCATTTCAGGTGACTACCTCTTGAAGCTCATCAAGAGAATGCCAAGAGTGTGCAAAACAGTAATCAAAGTAAAAGGTGGCTACTTTGAAGAACCGAGAATATAAGACAGTTGTTGACAATTTCAGTTGTTTCACACTTTTGTGCTATGACCTGCAATAACAGTCACTCCGACCCCAGGCCTAAAGCGAGAGGCCATTATGTTCTTGCAGCGATAGGTTTTGTTAGACCAGCCTTGCTCTATGGTCATGGAGAAGACAATGACAATTGCGGAGGGTCACCTTGCCAGCGCTGTTAGAATGAGCTCCTCTTTCCAGCAGAAGTTCTGCAATCTGGATCTTCCCATATTTTGCAGCCACATGAAGAGGCGTGAAACCTTTCTGAGGTGAGAGAAGAAAAAGGTAAGCAAAGAGCAATGCTTCAAAATGACAATGAGGTCAATAAAGACAATTTATGCAAAGGAAAGAGACAACTCAGCAGAGATATATTCAGCAGGGAAAGGTGACAGGGCAGCAAGGGGAATCTATAACCCGGAGCCCTGGGGGAAGGTGCAGAATTAATGCAGCAATTATTGTAGTCCAGGGTGCGAGGCAAACATGGCCGTGATATGCTCTATATATAAGACAATGGCGTTCCAAACTCACTGTAATTCAAAGATCTACATTTAGTTTGACCTAGCTCTAATGCAAATGGCCATATTATCTGTACACAGAGTCTACGGCTTCATGCATACCATGTACATCATCGCTTATACTCCTGCATACAAGTCTTGGGAGAAAATTAAATAATAGTGGGAGAAGGGGTACATGGGACTCTGTAGCTAGGGCACTGTATATGGAGGCATTCTATAGCTTGTGCACTGTATATGAAGGAACTCTATAACTGGAGCACTGTATATGAAGCTGGGGCACTTCATATGGAGGAACTCTATATAGCTGGAGCACAGTACATGTAGGCCATCTTTAGATGAGGAACTGTATGTCGAGTCACTCATTAAACTTAATTGAGGTGCTCTCTAGCTGGGGTACTCTATATAGAGGAACACTCTCTAGCTGGAGCACTTTGTATGAGGTTACTGTGAAGCTGGATAATGTACATGGGGACACTCTGTAACTGGAGCACTGTATATGGGGACACTCTCTAGCTGGGGCACTGTATATGGGGACACTCTGTAACTGGAGCACTGTATATAGGGACACTCTCTAGCTGGGGCACTGTATATGGGGACACTCTGTAACTGGAGCACTGTATATAGGGACACTCTCTACCTGGGTCACTATATATGGGGACACTCTCTAGCTAGAGCACTGTATATGGGGACACTCTCTAGCTGGGGTACTGTATATAGGGACACTCTCTAGCTGGAGCACTGTATATGGGGACACTCTCTAGCTGGGGTACTGTATATAGGGACACTCTCTAGCTGGAGCACTGTATAAGGGGACACTCTAGCTGGAGCGATGTATATGGGGACACTCTCTAGCTAGAGCACTGTATAGGGGGACACTCTCTAGCTGGATCACTGTATATGGGAACACTCTCTAGCTAGAGCACTGTATATGAGGACACTCTCTAGCTGGGGTACTGTATATAGGGACACTCTCTAGCTAGAGCACTGTATATGAGGACACTCTGTAGCTGGGGTACTGTATATGGCACACTCTCTATCTGGAGCACTGTATATAGAGGCACTCTGTAGCTGTAGCACTGTATTCAGGGACACTCTCTAGATGGGGCAATATATATGGAGGCACTCTTTGTGGGCACCTGTCATATGCACAAATGCAATGGTAAGCATGTCATAGAGGGGTCAGTTTATGTGAGTAAGTAGACTCTATGGAACCAAGCATAGGGGTGAGGGTGGGGTGCAATTTTTGCTTATCTTCTTTGGGCACCAGACCACCTTCCTTCTTTACTGCGCTAAAGTACTGTCTTGATAATAGGGTAGATATAGAAAATAACACAGAATATTCAGGTTTTACCTTGGTCATGGAAGTATGTGCGGCTTGGTTGTCCAGGAGAAGCTCAGCGGTTTGGGTGTGCCCACCTCGTGCACTCAAGTGTAATGGTGTATGGCCTGCAGTAGTGGGGGGGTCCGGGTGAGCTCCATGGGATAACAGCAATCGTACCATATCCAAATGCCCAGAGCGGGCTGCACAGTGAATAGGGGTCTGATCATCCTAGGAAAAGGTAATAAAAACAGCTAGGTCATACACCGATACCGTTACAGGGATCAACTGGAACTCAGAATGGGTGGGGCTTGGACAAACGAATATAAAGAGACATTTCTACTGTTTTAAGGGGTCCAGAGTGCAGCATAGATTTTCCACAATTTGGGATTCACATGTAGGGAGGGTAAATAGTCTCACAGGGTAAGGATAGGATATCTGGTCCCATCAATACTCTAAGGAAGAACTCTATTAGGCTAAGGCTCACAAAGTGAAACGCTGCAAAAAACGCTAATCTGAAATGCATCATGGTTTATTACGGAGCGTTTTTCACAGAAAGTCTGCAGAGTTTTCCTCTGCGGACTTTCTGCCCCTATTAGGGTAAGTTCACACGGGGTTTTTTGGTATCCGCCTCAAAATCCTGACCAAAATGACGGCTCCCATTGAAATCAACGGGAGCCGGTCAGTTCTTTTTTCCAGGAGCTGGAACAAAAAGAAGCAACATGCTTATTCCTTCAGACGGATTCGCCTCGCGAAATCCGCCTGAAGACACTCCTTCCCGACTAGGCCCATTCATTTGGGCCTAATCCGGAGCGGAGTGCGCGACTGGATGGCTATGTTCACATACAGTTTTTTTGCACTTTGAAAAAATCTTCTTCAGGAATTAAGAAACTTTTCTTGACGCATCCTTTTTTTTATGCGGTTTTTGTTGCGTTTTTTTCCCACGTTTTTTGCTCCAGCACACTGCATGGACCTGAAAACTTCTCTTTAAAAAAGAACATCAAAATCTACATCAAAAACCACGTAAAAAAAAATCAAGTTTTTTCCACCTCCCATTGGTTTCAATGGGTTTTTCAAGGAGGAATCCGCCTGAAAATAAGTTATTTTGCTTTTTTTTTCTCTTCTTGAAGGTAGAGAAAAAAAACGCCTGTGTACCCGTGTTCCAGAGGATTCTTCAGGGGGCCCAGGTTCTAATGCAATAATGCTCCAGTACAGGACACCCATATTTGAAGAGGTTATTATGGACGGTTGTTGTAGCGTGAGTCCCTAGAATCATTTTATCTCGTAGACCCAAATCTGACATGGGACCCAAGAGGTGTGTACTGCTTTACTAGATAGATCCTCTAATATTCTCACCTTAGCTCTAGCATTCACTTTTGCTTTGTTCTGCAGTAAAAATTCTGCCACATCCGTATGTGCCGCACGTGCTGCCATGTGCAACGGCGTCTCGACTTTCTGTAACACACAAGCACAAACTTTCAATGTTGGTTCATTATCTAGGAGGAAGGTAAAGCTCACGCCCATAAGAGGATCCATCATTCCATTGAGCTAATGTCCTATACAACGAACCCTATCCAAAAGGCCTCTTGTTTAAGAAGGCCACCTTCTTCCCCAGACCACATTTTCTGCGAAGGATTTCCAATTTGCCATACCAACCATCTTCTTTGAGAAGACCACCTCTCTAGAAGACCATTTTTTTCATTCAATTTTGGGTGGTTGACTCAAAGAGATTGTCATGACATAATTCGGTTCTCACCACACTGAAGACATTGGGTGACGCCCCCCTCTGGAGAAGTGTCCTCACGATGGGTAGGTGTCCCATAAAGGCAGCAACATGGAGAGGTGTAAGACCAGACTGGAAATGAAGTCATAGAGAAAAGTTATATGAGGATTTACAATGACGATAGTAGAAATAAGTTAAGATGTCTCCAACCCAAAGGAAAAAGCCTGCCAGTATGGTGGCCCTTCTCACCTCAGTGACAGCATCAATGGAGGCGCCAGACTTCAACAAAAGCTCCATGACTCTAATATGACTTTTCTTACAGGCTATATGAAGAGGGGTGAACCCATTCTGCATAGGACAAGAGAAAAGGATCAGATTTTGGAGATATTGGGCATACCGTACCGTAGACACAACTCAATGACTGAATAACCAGGGTAAGGAGGTGAAGAGGTTGCAGCACTCTTTGGAATGGTGTAGTCTCTTCAAACAGCCAATCAGGAGGGGATGCTGGGTGTGGGCCCAGTGTATAATACTGCCATATACTTCCCATATAATACTGCAATACAGTTTGCAAATAATAGTGCCATTAAAAATTTTGGGGTGTTTCTAGACTGCTCCTGGGATTCATTTCTTTGGGGCCCCCTAGCAAATAAGGGCCTGGGACAATTGCTCAGTTTGTCACACCCCTAAAACTTGTGCATCCAAATGTGGTTCTTTCTTGATGGTACTTACCAAGGCCCTGGCATTTGGCTTTGCTCCCTTGTCTAGGAGAAGTTTCGCCACCCGGTGATGACCACAATGAGCTGCCACGTGCAGAGGAGTGAGATGATCCAACGTGATGTCATCGATCTGAGCCTGATACTGGAGCAGAAGCCGGACACAGTCCAGATGATCTCCTTGGGAGGCCATGTGAATGGGAGACAGCCCGTTCTGTAAGCAGGAAAATATGTAGTATTCATGAAGTTATAAAGTACACCTCTGATCTATATACAGTGATGTATATATAAGTATATATATATGCCATCTGCAGGTTACAGGAATTTATGGGATTTCAGGATAGGTAGCTGGTCAGGTCAGTGACTAGGGGACTCCGTAAAGTTTCTGGTAATAAATATTTATAAGCAAGGCTATTCAGCAATTCAGCATTAGTCGTACCTTTGTCTTGGCTTGTATGGGGGCTCCATGATCCAGAAGAATCTCTGAGATCCGGACATGGCCATTTCTTACAGCACAGTGTAGAGGGGTCAGTTCATCCTGCAGGGAGGAAACAGGGAAAAGGCTTATTACACACCAAAAATACAAAGAGCTTATCCCTGTCACAGCATTACAGGCTACGTATTACATTCAGGTTAGTCTTATCCCCTTAGAACAAGTCCATGTATAGTGGACATAACTAATTATGTGCCAAAGTGTCCCTATAACAGTGTCAGGCATGGTGCCCCTATAACATTGTAAGGTATAGTAGTCTCAGGCATAGTGCCCCTATAACATTGTAAGGTAAAGTAGTGTCAGGAATAGTGCCCCTATAACAGTCTCAGGCATAGTGCCCCTATAACATCGTAAGGTAAAGTAGTGTCAGGCATAGTGCCCCTATAACAGTGTGAGGCATAGTGCCCCTATAACATTGTAAGGTATAGTATTGGGAGGCATAGTGCCCCTATAACCGTGTCAGGCATAGAAGTGTCAGGCATAAAGCCCCTATAACATTGTCAGGCATAGTGCCCCTATAACAGTGTCAGGCATAATGTCCCTATAACATTGTAAGGTAAAGTAGTGTCGGGCATAGTGCCCCTATAACAGTGTCAGGCATAGTGCCCCTATAACAGTGTCAGGCATAGTGCCCCTATAACAGTGTCAGGCATAGTGCCCCTATAAGGGTGAGTTCACACGGAGTAAAGTGCCACGTGATGTGGCACAAATACGCGGCACTTTACTCCGTGTGAACTCACCCTAACAGTGTCAGGCATAGTAGTGTCAGGCATAGTGCCCCTATAACAGTGTCAGGCGTAGTGCCCTTATAACATTGTAAGCTAAAGTAGTGTCAGGCATAGTGCCCCTATAACAGTGTCAGGCATAGTGCCCCTATAACAGTGTCAGGCATAGTGTCCCTATAACAGTCTCAGGCATAGTAGTGTCAGGCATAGTGCCCCTATAACAGTGTCAGGCGTAGTGCCCTTATAACATTGTAAGCTAAAGTAGTGTCAGGCATAGTGCCCCTATAACAGTGTCAGGCATAGTGTCCCTATAACAGTCTCAGGCATAGTAGTGTCAGGCAAAGCGCCCCTATAGAGGATCAGGTAGAGGGTAAGTACAAGATATATTACTGCTATAAGAGCTGTGCGTACATTGCCCCTATAGAGGATGAGGTACAGGGTAAGTACAAGACACGTTACTGCTATAAGGCACAGTATACACTAAAAATGTTGCTTATATAACAATGCCAGACAAAGTGCCCCTATAACAAAGTAAACCATGGTACCCCTTTAACAATGTCAGGTGCCGCTCTGAGATAAAAGTGGCAGCCACAACAATGACAGCTATGGCTGACTGACTGAGGTAAAGAAAGCAAACAATGAAGACATGTGCCCCAGGGAATCAGTAGATGGCCGATCACTTCTAGTCATTACCTTGGTTCTTGCATCTATCTGCGCTCCTCTGTCCAACAACAGCCGCACCATGATAACGTTCCCGCGCCGAGAGGCGATGTGCAGGGCGCTAATACCATTCTTAAGGAGAGAATAACAACACGCAAGGATTATGTAAGATAAAGATCACCGGTTACCTCCGCCGACAAGAAGAATCCAATTGGAGAGATAACAGTCCTCACCTGAGGCGTGAAATTAACATTCGCCCCCCTGTTCAGGAGGAGCTGTGCCACGTTGAGGTTCTCATAGTGAGCTGCAATGTGTAGGGGTGTAAATCCTGTCTGTAAGGCAAACACATATATGACTCACACGTGGAGAGGACAAGGGTACAACACATAGGTGCACTCATGGGCCTTGTATAAGTTAAATCTTAAAGGGGCATACCCATCTTTATAAAGTGATGACGCATTAGGCCTCATTCACACGACACTCGGCTATGAAAATCTATGGAGCGTTAATACAACGGCCAGGACATGGCCATGATATCCTTTATTGTGAATGAGCCCTTACTTGGGGTATCATTTTACAAATGTGGCGATCTGAGTTCTTGGACTGACCACAGCACAAGAGCTGGTGTTGTACCGTGACCCCTCTCTAGGTTTTTGTTGCACAGTACTGCTCTCGTCCAGGTACCTCCAGCCGGAACCATTCCCTTGAATAGACCTGCGGCCTGATAATTTAGGGCCCAAGCCCAATTTGTTGTCTACCATTGTCTACCTTTAAATATGGGGTATGGATCCCACCAATTTATGGCCGACTGTGTGTGGGAAAGGTTATGATAACCTTCAAGCAAGATGGAGGCTGGAAAGACACGCGCCCTCTAGCCTGATATACTCTGACCTTTGATAAGACATCGGCATTGGGGTCATTCTGCAGGAGAACCGCGGCTGTCCGGGTGTCATCATTTCGAGCTGCGATGTGCAAAGCGGGGAGTCGAACTTTTCCTTTCATCCCATAGCTGATGAGGTGAGCGACCACATTCTCATGTCCCTGCTGCAGAGCTACGGCCAACGGGGTGAATCCATCCTGTGGGCAAGAAGACGAGACCATACATAGTAAGACTATAGGATAGGATATTATAGACGATAAGGTGTAACGTGAAGCTCCTGGGCCCCAATGCAAAATCTGTATCAGACCCTACAGCTATAATAGACGGGTTATAAAACTGCATATTGGGAAGAGACACCTTATGAACCCTCTACAGCTCCTGCACCCTCTGCACAGTCCTGTAGAGATGTCACTATGGAGGGGATTTATACCAAAAGACATGAGACTGGCAAAGCCGATGGCCCACGGTGACATAGTATCACTGAGTCGTTCTGCAAAAAGGCCGCTCACCAGGACGCTCTTTAATAGGTCAGTGACCCGTCTTTATGGAGACAGCCTGAAACCTTGCTATATCCCGCACTCTGTCTCCGTAAATATAGGTCAGCAATCCTTTACACAGAACCCAGCTGGGAGCCGAAGTTTTGCCTTTTTAACAAAAAGACAAAAGAGGCCACTGGCAAGAAATGGGATCATATCCAGGGGCCTAGAAGCAATAAAACCATGATCTGCTGGAAAACCGCTATCACGTGCACCGTCTGCTTTCCTGCTGATGCTGATCGTTTATGACATGGTATTATATGCAGATGTTAAAGGTATGAGACCATTCACTTCTATGAAAAAGATACAAAGCCACCTTTAGAATAGGGCCTTGTTCATATAACCGGAGGCTATACTGATGGATAGTATATTACAAGAAGGCTTTTGAGTGCCATCTACTTTCAATTGGGGAGATGACCCAGAGTCAATGACGTATCAAAACTGGAAAAGCGGAGGAGTTATCCATGTTACCAAGTCTTGATCCATCACCCCCTGTTTTAGAAGCATTCTGCATGAACAAACACATACAGTTCCTATGGCTTGGTGCAACATAGCCTTAAGGATTCTATGTGCCGCCATATGGTGCCTTCATATATTACTGCATTACAGAACCATAATAATGCTTCTAGTGACGAATACAGTATCTGATGAAGTGTGCCATATACAAATAGGGGGAAGCCTGAGGGGAGCCGCCCAGCTGACACTTCTCTCTGACCCCAGCACTTAAGACTGTGTTTACTCTGAAACACAACGGCCTGTAGGGAGCTAGTAAGGGACACTGTCAGTATTTTATACTATGTGTGGTTACCCTACTGATAGCTTCCCTTTAAGACTATGATCATGTAAAGACAAGTCATGAGTGAACCTTTCAGGATATATCCTATAAATACGGTGGGCACTACGTATAAAGATAAAGGGGTCATTTTGGCAGCGCTTTTAGTGGTCAATGGGGCCTATTCTGAGTTTTGCAACAGGCGCTATGACTTGTGTGTATGTTTAAAGGTGTTTTCAGGATTTGGAGCAACCTCATGGACAACCGGAGTGGGTTTAAAAGAAAAGAAAACATAACCAGATGGAGAGGGACCGATGACACCACTCACACACATCACTGGTTCTACACCAGTAACGGCTGAGTGCACTGGTTTCCGGGTCCATGTGCCATGGCCATGTCAAGTGTGCATGTGTACGGGGCATCTACAGGAATGACTCTTGGCCGAACAAGTGTTTGGGCAACAACAACATTGGGTTATTCAGTTTGGAAAAAAGATGGCGGCCTAATATACAAATATATGAATGGATAGTACAGATATCTATTACAAGTTCTGGGTATTAGATATCTGGAGATGGAAAGTTAATCCGAGGATTTATTCCAATTGCCATGTTTGGATTTTGGTAGTTCACATGGAGATTTTTGGTCAGGATTTTGAGGCCATATCCGATGAAAATGCTGAAATCAATGGGAGACGATCAGAAGTTTTTTCCGGGAGCCGTTCCTTCTGGCTCCCGGAAAAAAGAAGCGAGGTGCTCATTCTTCAGGCCGAGTCGCCTCGCTATTCGGCCTGAAGACACTCCAGACTAGGCCCATTCATTGGGCCTAATCCGGAGTGGAGTGCACGACTGGATACCGGTGCAGTGCACTGGATTTCAGTTGCGGCTACCTGGTTTTTGGTCCTGAACCTGACCAGGTTCCGGACCAAAAAACCCCGTCTGAACTTATCCTGACATAGATTTATTTGGCTGTCCCTTACTCTGGATCAACACAGTGGGATTATAAGTGGGACTTGATGGACCTGCTCAACTTTGGAGTCAAAAACATCCATTTTTGCCCCTTAGTCAAACAAAATACAACCATTGACATACATATCGTCCCCATCATTTGACAGGCAGACACGGAACAGATAAACTAGTCTTATGACCATCAAACAGATCCCTATATCTCAGCTTCCCTATCAGTGTGACAAGAAAGACTTCAGTACAGTCACACTTCGATTTAAAGGTTTGAGGGTAAATTTAGGTCTCAAAACTAAAAAATAATGTAAAGATTTTGTACATCATGATATTACTGACCTCTGTAGCAAGGTTCTGGTTGGCGCCATTCTCCAGAAGGAACTTCACCACGGGAAGATGGTTCTCCTGAGCTGCCATATACAGGGGCGTAAAGCCTTTCTGTGTTTCATATAAAGCAGAAGACATGGTCACCCTCCTGCTACAATACCCATAAGCTGGCTATTGCCATGACTGTACTGATGGACGTTACCTGTGACTGGCTGTTGACATTGGCCCCGTAGTTAACAAGCTCCCGCACCACATCTTCTTGTCCGGCTAATGCCGCAATGTGCAAGGCCGTGTTACCCTTCTACAAAGCCAATGGGAAGAAAAGATGTTAACCAAGTACACCGAAACATAGGGTACATAGACAAACAAAGCCGCCATTGATAGAGCAACCAGAAAGGACAGCTCCAGTTATGGCGGCCATGATGCAACAATATATGACCTGGTTACCTATTCATCTAAAGGCTAATACTATATTACAATTTTTCAATATATATCAGCTCATTGTTAGAAACCCCATTAGCAAACAATGCCCCATTAAGGTGAACAGAACTGATCTGCAATACCACACTCATCCTGAGGACACATGTGGCACTGTTCGTCAAATAAAGCAAACGATTTTCCATAATGCTCACCTTGGTGGTTGTCTCTAGGACAATTTCCTTGTGTAGCAGCTCGCTCACCATTTTGAGGTGCCCCTCCTTGCTGGATAGATGCAAAGCATTCAGCCCATTCTGCAGGAAAGATGGGGTTAATTTTGCACAGAAAAAATTGATAGCATATAGAATGTAGGATACCGAGGGGGTATAAACTGGGGTGTTTTGTGGCTATTGTGGGTGTTTCTACAACTATACCAACAAAAGTATTGTGAAATCTGCCCCATTATTTCAAACAAGGCGCCTTGGGCAGAAACAAGGTTTTTGGTTGCCGGGTCTTATATTGCTTTTCCTATTTTGACAAGGTTCTAAATGGATGTATTCTAGTGTGAATTTCTCACCATATTCTGGGTGATCGCTCCCCGATAGTGGCGGAGGCCGTCAGCACTGACCATCTGTTCTACAGTGACACTAGAGGCGAAATGCGGTATAACATCAGCTGTGTTACACTCCGATCCAGAGAATGGATATTACAGGTTGATTTAATATGATGTATAAAGGTGTCTGACAATAGCGCCCCCAGTAGTCACACTATGAGCTTCCAGTATCAATGCTGTCTCTATAGGCGAGGCATGGATTGAAGCTCCAACCTCCCAAAACAAAATTCGCAATAATTGGGTCTTCTATGGGATACGTTCAATTGGTGGAATTGGTGCTGATTTTGATGCAGATTCTGTCACAAAATCAGCTCCAGATTCCTTTGAGTGTATGTATACCGGCCTAGACAGATTCTGCCTAAGAATTCCCATTGGAAGGAATGGCACGAGGAAAATATTGCCCGGCAGTGCGGAATTTGATGCAGAATTTCCGCAGAAGATTCTGAAAAGCGGAAAAATTCTGCTTCTTAATTGCTGAAGTATATTACAGCATGTGAACCTAGCCTTATGTAGCGGAGGGATCAATGGGGGCCCTCTTTGGGGGTGACTGCTACCTCTGCACCAATAACAGTCAGTATTGGCCTGATTGCAGACATTGCCACTGGGCCTATGCTTTACTGGCTATGGCGCCCCCTCTGCTCCTGACCTCCGCCATACTATTACAATTGTCTGCAAGGGGTTAATATATGGGCACATAGGCTGGTTGAGATGCTGTGCGCTGCCTGTCTGTATGGGGTGTAGTGAGCGTACTGTGCAATGCACAACTCATGTGAGGGGCAGGGGGCGCCCTCCAGGTGACCGCCTGCTTCCCTATGGGTACACTGACTCACTTAGAGGCCTGCAGACAGGGGCTGCCAAGACCCCGAACAGAGGGGAGGAGCCAACACTACAGGGCACCACATAGCAACCAGCCAGTGCAATGGTAGGGATGTCTCATCTGTGAGTATATGTGTATACAGTATATATACATATATATATGCACGTCTGTGGTGTGTGTATAGAAATACATGTATACAGTATCTGCTTATATAATAATGTGTGTATATATGGCATTTGTTCCTGTGTGCAGGGCCTATGTGTGTGTGAATATACTTGTCCATGTCTGTGGTGACATCAGGGGAATTTACCAATCCCCTCTACATCAGTTTTCTGGCCTTGAGGATGATATTGAGGCCCTCTCCCGTACCCAACATGCACCACAATCCCTCATTCGCGGCTCAGCCGCCATATTGTGCAAATTGAGTTATTAAAACTCAGTCAGTTTTCTGTCTTAAGTTATGGTACTTGTACCAAAACATGGACTCAGTATCATCCCAAAATACCCAAAAACTAATGTAGAAGGAATGATGAATTCCCTTCAGTGTATGTATATGTATATTTGTATGTCTGTGTGTGTGGTATCTGTATAAATATGTATGCTTCTGTGTGTAGTCTCTGTGTGTATATGTGTGCGTCTATGTGTGTGGTATCTGTATACGTGTACATCCATGTGTGCAGTAACAGTGTGTATAGGTGTACGTCTATGTGTGAGGTATGTGTATGTGGTTTCTGTGTACTGTATATGTGTGCGGCTGTGTGGTATTTGTGTGTATGTGTGAGGTATCTGTGTACATAGGTGTATGTCTATGCGCGTGGTATCTATGTGTATATGTATGTATCCGTGAGTGGTATCTGTGTGTATAGGTGTATGTCCATGTGTGTGGTATCTGTGTGGATATGTGTAGGTCCATGTGTGCAGTGACAGTGTGTATAGGTGTACGTCAATGTGTGCTGTAATTGTGTGTTTGTGCACATTCATGTGTGCACTGATTATATGTATAAGCATCTGTGCACTGACTGTGTATATGTCCATGTGTGCACTGGCTGTGTGTATTTGTACTTCCGTGTCTGAGTTGATTGTGTGTTGGTGTATGTCCATGTGTGCCCTGACTGTATATGTGTATGTGTTCATCTATATGTGCTGTGGCTGTGTGTATGTGTACGTCCACATGCACATTGACAGTGTGTGTACATCTATATGTGCCGTGACTGTGTCCATGTGTGCACTGACTGTGTGTATTTGTGCGTTCACGTGTGCTATGTGTATGCGTGCATCCATGTGTGCTGTGACTGTATATGTGTATGCCTATATGTGCTGTGACTATATATGTGCGTTCCACTTGTGATGACACCACAAATATTATTGACCTTGATATTGTGATGTCAGTGTGTACTATCTATATTCTGTCTAAAGGCTTATTTTTCTGGTATTTCTCTAATCATAGGAGCATCAATATCTACAGACAGCTGTCCTGGTATTTTATCTTGCACAAGGGCAGGTACGTGTATATACTAGACTATAGACATTGTTCTGTATACTGAGAAATGTACAGTAACTATATATTTACTACTAGTGTATACACGCTGCTGTACTAGCTCTGTATATACTATAATACACAAATAAGGGCGGGTTCACACCTGCGCCTGGTCTTCGCTTTTCAGGTTTCCGTCTTCTGCCCAAAAAACTGGACAGGAGACGGAAACCTGGCAGTCAGTGTCCGCCCGTGAGCGTCTTGTGCCTCTCCGCGGCGAAACCGTTTTTTTTTTTAACCAGTCACAGTCAGACATGCAGGATGGGGTCTATCGGCCTCCCTGTGTAACTGCTGTTGTAGTGGTCCGCCTATTTATTGTTCTGGTCCTCCAACAGAAGGACAGCCCTACGCTAGCGTGAACCTACCGTATTGTATAAACTTAGACTAGACGGTATAAAGATACACCGCATTCATCATCCAGCATCCGCCACTGTGATAAATCTGGCGGAGTTTCAGACTGAATTGACAGATACAAAGACAAGCCTAATATTAGGAGCGAAGACCCTTTAGAGCAGCGGGTGATGGCACTCGGAGATGTCGGGGACAGATTTAATTGTACCGCACTTAACTCCTCTTCAGATTAAACCATTTTGGGCGAAATCAAGTGGAATTAGCATTTAGATGGGAAATATGATTATATTCATTAACCGGCCTGGGAGCAGCTCAAGCATCCAGTATACCCATGGGGATTCACATCTATCAAACGTGGCACAAGTCTGTGTCCTTCTATGGGGTCTTATGGTCTCTGTCTACACCCTTGAGATGTTTTTTATTACCGCAAGATCACTAAGACTATAGCTTTACTCGGATTAAAGGGCATATTCTCATCCCACAAGGTAATGGCGGATCAGTCGGATATGGCAGCACTTTATGATCAGTGATGGTCTGACCTCAGGGAGTCCAACTAATCCTGAAAATATAGTGGCCATAGAGCTGATTTGGTTCTGAAGACCCTTCTAAATTTCCGTGGCTTTATAGGGTACTACAGTCAACCCTACTGGATTGAATGGGGCTCTACACAGCCTGTTGACGGGTGCAGCAGAAAGATGGGGGGTGGGGGTGATAATGCTAAATCAGCACTGTGGCCCCTATTTAGAATTAGTGGGGCCACTACTAATCATAAAGTGAAGGCATATCCTAGCAATCTGTAGGATGGGAATACCTCTTTAAGGTCATTTATTGTATCTCATTGGATTGGGGGTGCCCATGTCAAGCCCCAAGGATAGGTCATCTGTACGTCTAATGCATACAAATAATAGGAAAAAGCATTACACCACACCCACGGAGATCGAGGGGCCGCCTGTAGGTAAAATGCACACAGTCCTCCAAGGTACAACCAATCATTGTAGTGAGGATGCCTATGAGGGAAGATCTCAAGTGGTGGACTACCCAAGAGGAGCAAGGGACAAAGATAAAAAGTGTTTACCTGTACAAAACCAGAAACAGTGCTGGATATTGGGAACAATAGAAAGTTTTTAATGTTTGTAAAAATTAACCAGCTAAGGAGAAGTAATAGTTAGTAATAAGAAGTATTGTGAATGGTGGAAGATGGTAGACGAGACAATATCCGACTTCACAATGTTGGCTGAGAAGCAAGGTCAGAAGGCACGGTGAGGTCGGGCAGAATACACGGCCTGTGGGACAGGTCTGACCACATATCTCCCCCTCAGGATCACAGGACATATGAGGCTGGACCTTTCCCACACGCCCGATATTCTCCAGAAGACCTAAAGGTGCCGGCTGAACCATAGAGGTGGTGTCACTGACATGGGAACCACTGGGGGAAGACCAGATAATGTGTACTCGAACTGTGACTATATACACTAAATCAGGGAGGGGGAAACAGAAGGTCATGATCTACCAGTGGACCCACAAAATTAGACTGGTAGGGTGTTCCCTTGGTGGCAGGAGTTGGTATAAGCTCCCTACTGAGTACTGGCAGAGCTGAAACCCCAAAACACTTGTCCACAGTTTCTGATTTGGACGATATCCCTAGTCATCTTGCACGGCTTTTTAAGGCCAGGGCCCCAAGGGCCGGAAATGCTGTGATTTGGCCAAGGTGGAAACGCTGCGGGAAAAATCGCGTCGTTTTACAAAGTGGATGGGATTCATGTGAATCCCATGCCCACTTTGCGGAAAAAAATCGCAGCTTGGACATGCTGTGATTTCGTAAACCGTTGCGGTTTTGAAAATCGCAACATGTCAGCTATATCTACGGAAACACCGGTGGCTTCCCCGTAGATATAATGGTAAGAGAAAGTCCGCGGAGGAAAACTCAGTAAACTTTCTGTTCAGAGCGCTGCGGGAAGAACCGCAATGCATTCACACTGCGGTTGTCCCCACAGCGCTTTAGCGCGGCATTTCCGGCCTGCGGGGCCTTAGCCTAAAGGAGTTTTCTGGAACTAAATCTATGCTTAGGAAGGTCATCAATATTAGGTCAGTTGTGTTCCAACACTCAAGACACCCACAGATCAGTTTTTCAAAGTGGCAGCCACTTCACAAGCCAATGACGTCACAGTCATTGATCACATGGCCTGTTTGCAGCTCAGTCCCATTCAAGTGAATAGGACTGGGCTGCAATACCAAGCCTGGCCACTAAACAATGAACAGCGCTGTAATGACGAGGTGAGGTGTTAGAGCCCCACCAATCCAATATTGATGATCTATGCTACACTTGCAGAGAGGAAGAACTCTATGGTCAAATATAAAAAAAAACATGGCGGAGGAGTAAATGCTAAGTATCTATTTATCACTATTAGGTGCTTGCAAAAACATTCGGCTTCAAGTCCATGGTCAACACAACAAAACTAGATCCCACTTGTGGTCCAGATTTTTGACACTTCAAAGTGTGAAACATGTTGGAGACCATGCATAAAGAAAAACATAGTTCTGCCTGGGGAAAAACCTTTGGCTCGGCTGCATTTGTAGAGAGAGTCAGAACATGAATGCATACGGCTGACTCTGCAGGTATACGCTATATACTATGGCGCTGCTGCACGTTACCTGGTTGCATGTATTTATATCCACGCCATTCCTCAGATGTTCCAGTGCTTTATCCAGGTTTCCAGCCCTGGCCGCTCGCAGGAAGCTGGTCGCTGCATCAGCCTAGGAGAGGAGAGGGATTTTGTTAGCGTCATCTATAATTTATTCACATTTGCTTCTATAGCAGTGAAATATTCCACAGCGCTGTACACAGATTATTGTCAGGTCTATATCTCCGACATACAGGAGGCTGTACACATTAGACTTGCAGTGACCGCACCTACTGCGTTGGCAGGACAAGATGACCCTATTATTTATTTTTGATGTTCGGCTGGTGTTTATTCAGACGGTCACGGGTAACAAAGTAACTTCTTTGCATTAGGAATATCCTATAATGTTATGTATACAGCTGTTATGGAGCGCTGTGAGTCTCCACAGACTACAACTAGCCCTGTATGTAGTCTGATCCCGTACTCCTGTCACCTCTTCTGTTCTTACTAGGGGTAAGGGAGAATGGTGTAACCCATGACTGTCCCTCTGTCACATGAAATATAGCGCTATCCCAGGGGTAGGGAACGTACGGCTCTCTAGCTGTTGCAAAACTACAACCCCCAGCATGCATACTGGCTCTGCTGTTCTGGGAACTCCCATGGAAGTGAATGGAGCATGCTGGGAGTTGTAGTTTCACAGCAGCTGGAGAGCCAAAGGTTCCCTACCCCTGCGCTATCCTAAATGGCACAAGGTAGTTAGGGAGGGCCCAGGTGATACATAGGTCTGCATAGGAGCCGTAAAGACAAGCTAGTATGAGATTTTTATGTACACAGCTCCTATGCAGAGCTATGAGTCTTCATGGTAACAGACTACAATCGACCCTGTGTGTAGTCTGATCCCGAATTCCTGTTAGGTTAAGTTCACACGTCAGTATTTTGGTCAGGAAAAGTCAGCTCAGGAAAAATCGTGAGGCATTTTTTGTCATGTTTTTTTTCCGCTAGTGGAAAAAAGAAGCGACATGACTAGAGATGAGCGAACACTGTTCGGATCAGCCGATCCGAACAGCACGCTCCCATAGAAATGAATGGAAGCACCTGTGACGCTGGCTGGACGCCGGCAAAGTCAGCGTCACAGGTGCTTCCAATCATTTCTATGGGAGCGTGCTGTTCGGATTGGCTGATCCGAACAGTGTTCGCTCATCTCTAGACATGACCTTTCTTCAGGCGGATTCCGCCTGAAAAAAACAACAGGAGTCAATGGGAGGCGGAAAAAACGCTAGTGATTTTTGAAGCGGTTTTTGACGATTCCACGTCAAAATCTGCGTCAAAATCCACGTCCAAAAAATGTGACACGGATTTTCCACCTCCCATTGACTCCCGTTGTTTTTTTCAAGCGGAATCCGCCTGAAGAAAGGTCATGTCGCTTCTTTTTTCTGCAAGCGGAATACATAGGACTGTATTTTGAGGCGGATTCCGCATCAAAATCCACTCCAAAAAACTCACTGTAGGTAAGTTCATACAGGGATTTTTGTTCCGGAACCTGAGGCCGCCTCAGGTTCCGGCTAAAAACCGGGTAGCCGCGACTGAAAGCCGGTGCACTGCACTGGCATCCGGCCGCGCACTCTGCTCTGGATTAGGCCCAATGAATGGGCCTAGTCCGGAGGAGGGAGTGTTTTCAGGCCGAATCGTGAGGCGATTCGGCCTGAAGAATGAGCACCTCGCTTTTTCTGAGAGCTGGAAAAAAATGGCTCTCGGAAAAAACTCCTGAGCAGCTTCCTTGATTTCAATGGGAGCCGTCTTTTTGGTCAGGATTTTAAGGCGGATACGGCCTCAAAATCCTGAACAAAAATCCCTATGTGAACTTACCCTGTGAACTTAGCCTCACTCCCTTAAATCTGCTACCCAGGGGTGTAGCTACAGAGAGTTGGAGAGTCTGGATATAACATAATAAGGCTAAGGTCTCACAGGCCATATCTGCAGCACTAAAGCGCTGTGGGAAGAACAGCGGCGTGAAGGCATTGAGGTTCTTTCCGCAGCGCTTTGAAGAGAAAGTTCACTGAGTTTTCCTCTGCGGACTTTCTCTTCCCATTATATCTACGGAAAAGCTGCCGGCGTTTCCGTAGATATAATTGACATGCTGCGATTTGCAAAGCCGCAAAGTGGGGATGGGATTCGCATGAATCCCATCCACTTTGCCTGCGCTGTACAACGCCACGATTTTTCCCACAGCGTCACCAGTGTCCATTGCTAAAATCTTGTACGGACAATCGCCACAGGCGCTGCTGAGCGGACACCATCGGAGGTCCATGTCAGGAGGGTTTGCTGATATATACGTCTGATAAAAGGTTGTGACATAGGCCAGTAGGCAAAAAGTGATATATACATCGCCCATAGCGCAATCCGTGCAGTATACGTTTATGTCTCTGGATGTCTCTGCATAGAGCGCAGTTGAAAGCGTCAATTTTTTTTTTTATAACTAAACCCATAAAATTTTTCCTTTTTATTCCTGTATTGCACCCAGTTTCAGCCTATTTTTAATAACCGTATGACTCTCAGTACTCATTTTCTTATCGTACACTAGGGGGCGCTGAAGAAATCTTTTCATTTTTCGGCTACGATTTGTTCTTCTATTGGCACGGCTAGTGCTGGGATTTCGGAGTCCTTGGTTTCTTGGACATTTTACTACTGTAAGTATCTGGCAGCGTGCCTGTAGATGGCATAATGTTTCTACAAACCTATCCCCAACCACATCCACCGCAGTACCTCAAAGCAAGACTGATAGTATTTCCTTGGCCCCCATTTCTGGGAAGAAGCCCAAGGATCATAGCACAGACTTGTAACATTATTCACTGGTCATTTGGACATTACTTAAACACTTAGTCAGTGACTAATGATTTGTACGGACAACATTTGGTGCATATCGCTATGTATATTGGCTTTGCATGCATCTAAAGCAAAAAATCTGTTAAACCGTAACCGCAGCGCACTGTATATACACAACGTTAGGTAGAAATGACAGCATAGGTAGTGACGTAGCAATGCAAAGGACTGCTATGGGGTGTATGATGAAAGGGGGCCCAACACTGAACCCCCTAGTTATTATTATTTTGCGGATTTCATATTGTGGTAAAAAACAACCCCACGTGTTGACATCAGTCACTGGCAGGGCTGAGCTGACCCAGCGCCTCTGCCATGCTGAGTGACCACCAGTGACTTTCCATTCTCCATATCGCTCCTTAGCCCACTATTCCCTACTAGAGATGAGCGAGTAGTATTCGATCCAATACTGCGCTCCCATAGGATTGTAAGTGGCCGAACATAAAGGGGTTAAGCGTAGTGAATATTCACTGCGCTTAACCCCTAGGTGTTCGGCCGCTTACACACATTCTTATGGGAGCGAGGTATTCGATCGAATACTACTCGCTCATCTCTATTCCCTACATGACATCAGAACATTAGGCTGCCAGGACAATTGACAATATTCTTTTGTCAAAGATGAACAATTCCACCTGAAAATCAGCTCTAAATTCTGCCTGAATCCTGCCTCCATTCATTTCAGTGGGTGTCAGATGCTGATTTTTCCTCTAGCTGACTTTTTTCATATACCGTATATACTCGAGTATAAGCTGAATTATTTAGCACAGTTTTTGTGCTGAAAAAGCCCCCCTCGGGTTATACTCGAGTCTGCAAAAAAATAAATAAATATATATATATTTTTTTTTTTAGGGGGGGGGGGTCTATGACCAGCCGCAATAGTAATGTATAGAATCTCCCATAAAATAGTGGGAAAAAAAAAAGAAAATGTAAAGTTGTAAATCCCTCCTTTCCCTAGAATACATATAAAAGTAGAAAATGACTGTGACACACAAACACATTAGGTCTCCCTGTGTCTGACAGTGCCCGGTCTACTGAATATAGGGGATCTGCAGTGCTCCTGTTCCATCAGGAAGGGGTTAATAGGAGCACTGCAGATCCCTATATTCAGCCAGGCTGAATTCCAAGTGTGTGTGTGGGGGGGGGGGAACCCAGCCCTCAAGCTCAGGGAAGGGGCAGACAGACAACCAAAACACCCCCTCCTCTTCCCCAGCAACTACTGCACCCAAAAACTCCGACCATTTTAATTTTTGAAATTTTCCAGTAGCTGCTGCATTTCCCCCCTCGGCTTATACTCGAGTCAATAAGTTTTCCCAGTTTTTTTGTGGTAAAATTAGGGGCCTCGGCTTATATTCGGGTCGGCTTATAATCGAGTATATACAGTAGTAGAAAAATAATAAGCGTCCGGCTCAATCTTCAGGCAGATTCTGCCATTGAAGTGCATGGGAGGCAGAAACTACAGCCTTGGCAGGTGCAGAATTTGACACATATTTTGATGTGGAATTTGGACTAGTGGAGTGGTTCACATGGGGTTTTTTGGGATGGATTTTAATGCAGAATCCAGCTAAAAAAAACGCCTCCCATTGAATTAAAAAAATTAAGTGACATGCCCTTCCTTGAGGTGGAATCCGCCGTAGAGTCTGCAGCGTAAACACTCCCTCCCTACTAAGATTTGGGCCTAATCCGGAGCAGAATGCCATGACTAGATGCCAGTGTACTGTATGCACTGCAGCGGCATCCAGTCGCGGCTAGCCAGATTCTGAAGCGGCCTACACCTAAAAATCCGGTCCAAAAAACCCCCCGTGTGAACCCGGTTTGGAAAGTCTAAATTCCTGAAGCTGAATTTTAAGCTAGGACAATTTCTGCGGTGTGAATAACCCCTAGCTATCACACAGCGGCTGATTTCTCAAAGCAATGTTTTCCACGTCAGTCTTGATATTCTGAGATGCGCCCGATTTTTGATCATGGACATAACTCATCCTAAATTAGGTCCGTGCACCTAAACAAAAAACTCTACGCCAATATGTATAGATTTCCGGCTTGGGTTACTCCATCACGTCCACTTTGAGGAAAGTTTAATGTGCCACAGAATCCGCCTCAAGAAAGGGCAGGTCGCTTCTTTTTTCCGCTCGCGGAAAAAAGAACCCATTGAAGTCAATGGGAGGTGGTTTTTTTGAGTCGGATTCTGTACCTCAGATCTACTCCTTTGGCTGTCATCAGCCTTGCACAGGTCTTCTAAGAGATGTAAGCATAACTACTGTATGTACAGGTTCATATAAAGTATGCAAATGCTACTTGACCTGGAGAGACCAAGCCAACCCACTACCACCACTGCTCGATCTTGGAAACCAAGGATCAAGATTGAAGTCAAGCAACAAGCCTGGAAAGATGCCAAGGTCTACTGAGCTTGGAAGTCCATATCAATCTGAGTAAATTTGCTCTAGACTTCTCAAACCAAGTGTTGGTTTGACAGGAGACCTCTGAATAGAGACCAGAAATGGGGATGAAGGCTGGCCGTAGACACACAACCCTTGTGGTTGACCATTACTTCAGAAAGAACTTCTCTTTGCTGCTATGTGTAGGTCCAGACACTTCATTACATTGTCCTATGCTTTGGACCAAATCTTAGACAATTGCCATCATCTCCATCAAGGTCTGCTGATATATTACCCGTATAATACTTTGCTCTTGGATCTTTCTTTTTTCTAAATATACCAAAGTTCTCGGTCAGCCTTTATACCATAAAGATTCAGATATGTTCCAACAATTCTCAGATCTATTGAGCGTCTCATCTTTATCGACGTGACTGCCTTGAAGTGATCTTATCTTCCACTACCTCAACTTGTACAAGACTAAATCATTTCCTCTTCGATTTAGTCTCCGATCTGACCTAACATGTGAAGCAGTGATATCTTCATTTCCTTAAGGCTCTTTGAGTAGGTCCTTGTATTCAGACCTCATAGTCGAGATCTAATCATGACACGCTGTATTTTACCTTTATCTTGCATCTAACCTTGTCTTACACATGATACTACAGTAGTAAAATACTATTATTACCAAACCCTCTCTGGCTTTACAGGAACTAGATTAGATCAGTCCAGTGGATTGTGCTGTATTAGACCCATCACTGACAAACACATGATATGTGGTGGTCTCTGATGGTCTAAAAGGTTGGCCCAAACTCTCTCTAACGTAATAATCAACCCCAATTAACATAGGATTGAGTATGATCCTCCAGGGTTAGACCTTCTCATAGCAAGGGATTGAGTATGATCCATCAGGGTTAGACCTTCTCATAGCAAGGGATTGAGTATGATCCTTCAGGGTTAGACCTTCTGATAGCATAGGATTGAGTATGATTCTCCAGGGTTAGACCTTCTCATAGCATAGGATTGAGTATGATCCTTCAGGGTTAGACCTTCTGATAGCATAGGATTGAGTATGATCCTTCAGGGTTAGACCTTCTCATAGCAAGGGATTGAGTATGATCCTTCAGGGTTAGACCTTCTCATAGCAAGGGATTGAGTATGATCCTTCAGGGTTAGACCTTCTGATAGCATAGGATTGAGTTTGATCCTTCAGGGTTAGACCTTCTCATAGCATAGGATTCAGTATGATTCTTCACGGTTAGACCTTCTCATAGCATAGGATTCAGTATGACCCACCAAGGTTAGACCTTCTCATAGCATAGGATTGAGTATGATCCTCCAGGGTTAGACCTTCTCATAGGTCCAGGCTCTTACGTGATAACAAACCAAAGTAAACATAGGACTGAGCCTGGTCCTCCAGGGTTGAACCTTTCCGTGGGCCCAGGTTCTGATACAATAATAGACCCCTTTGAGCATAGGACTGAGTATAATCCACCAGGGTTAGACCTTCCAGTAGATTCAGACTCTGATGTAATGATCGAGGCAAACAAACCTTAAATTGAGTATTATCCTCCAGGGTTGGACTTTCCTGTAGACCCGAATTCTGACGCAGTAATAGACCCAAATGAACATGGATTCTCCCGGGTTAAACTGTCCTCTGGGCCCAGATTCTGAAGCAATAGACCCATCTGAACACCTGAGTATGCTCCGCCAGGGTTAGACCTTCCAGTAGAGGCTCTAATGCGCTGCTCTAGCCAAACAAACCTAGGATTGAGTATGATCCTCCAGGGTTAGACCTTCTCATGGGTCCAGGCTACGACACAATAATAAACTAAAATAAACATAGGATTGAGCGTGATCCTCCAGGGTTAGACCTTCCTGTAGGCCCAGGCGCTAGTGCAATAATATACTTCTATGGATAACAAGAAAATAAATATAAATATGTATTTGTATTTTTATTTATTTTCTTGATATCTTTTTTGTGAAGTAGATTTAACGGTTAATTGTTTATCGAATAATCGTGTTTTCGAGGGTGTGGTTTTTCTCTTGGTTTTAAATTGTGTGTGTTCACTGGTAAACGTTATGCAGTTTACAGCCTACTCATTTCGGGAGATCAACTCCTTTTACTACGCGTTTGGTCTCCCGAAACGCGTAGGCTGTAAACGTTTCATTAAAAGTTATGTTTTCACTTTAATAAATTTGTTCCGGTTTGGTGCTGAAACTTTTTCCTCCCAACCATACTTATATGAATATAGGACTGAGCATGATCCACCAGGGATAGACCTTCTTGTGGGCCCAGGCTCTGGGGCAATAATAGACCCATATAAGAGCGTAGGACTGAGTATGATCCACCAGGGATAGACCTTCGAGTAGATTCAGGCTCTAGGACTGAGCATGGTCCTCCGTCGTTGGACCTTCCCGTAAACCCAAACTCAGACGCAATAATAGACCTGAACAAACATAGCAATGAGTATGATCCTCCAGGGTCGGACCATCCAGTGGGCCTGGACTCTAACCAGATAATAGACTCATACTGCTATTAGGGTTCAGCAACCTCTATTCTTAAGATGGGAATACTCCATTAAATTCTGCACTCTGGTACCATTTCAGGTTGGTATCAACCTCTGAATCCTTGACTTTGTGCCATTCAGGTTATGGTGATGTTTGGATAATCAATTACATAAGGTACAGGTCCTAATACGAGAAGGATATGAATAAAGACAATACAGACACTAAACCACAATGTCGTGATGTATCCCTCATACATTGGACACCGACGGCACCCAACAGACCCATAAACTTATAATTGAGTCCGTTGGGTTCCTTCATGGTGAGAAAAATAGCATGTCATACTGCCGTTATTTTTTTTTATCAAACATGGTAGAATCTCCAACAGAGACTCCTTACAGAGCCCCTGACGCAGATACAAATTCAGCCTCAAAGGTGATCTATCAAATTGAACATTCTGTCAGATCTGTGGGCAGCATGTTATAGAGCAGGAGGAGCCGAGGACATTAATATATACCGTATATACTCGAGTCTAAGCCGACCCGAATATGAGCCGAGACCCCTAATTTTACCACAAAAAAACTGGGAAAACTTATTGACTTGAGTATAAGCCGAGGGGGTGAAATGCAGCAGCTACTGGAAAATTTCAAAAATTAAAATGGTCGGAGTTTTTGGGTGCAGTAGGTGCTGGGGAAGGGGAGGGGGTGTTTTGGTTGTCTGTCTGCCCCTTCCCTGAGCTTGAGGACTGTTTTTTTTTTCCCCACTTGGAATTCAGCCTGGCTGAATATAGGGGATCTGCAGTGCTCCTATTAACCCCTTCCTGACGGAACAGGAGCACTGCAGATCCCCTATATTCAGTAGACCGGGCACTGTCAGACACAGGGAGACCTAATGTGTATGTGTGTCACAGTCATTTTCTACTTTTATATGTATTCTAGGGAAAGGAGGGATTTACAACTTTTATTTACTCTATTTTTTATTATATTTTTTTAATCTTAATCTTAATTTTAATCTTTTTTAATTAAGCTTCTTTTTTTTCCCACTATTTTATGGGAGATTCTATACATTACTATTGCGGCTGGTCATAGACACCGCTCCCAAAAAAAAAAAAAAAAATTATTATTTTTTTTTGCTTGACTCGAGTATAAGCCGAGGGGAGCTTTTTCAGCACAAAAACTGTGCTGAAAAATTCGGCTTATACAGTATATACGGTACTATTGTAAAAAAAAATCCAGTATAATCCGTATATCATTGATCAAAATCTCTTCTTGTTTTGGACTTAGGAGTCCAGTGGGTGGTCCTACCTGTCTACAAAATCATACAGAAATAACTGTCAGTCACTGAGTAGGACCGCCCACTGGACTCCTAAGATCCTATCCTATGATCATAGATAAATGAGAAGTTATACTAGATCTTTATAAACCTCCTCCTGTTATGTATATAGCATACCACCTACAGATAGCACTGCATTTTCAATGTGATGGTTGCAGTCACAGTGCTCACTTTATCTATTGCCATCATATAAACCCATATATCACATAGTGCAGCTTCTCTCCTCTATCATATATATCAATGTATCACAGACCTCAGCTTCTCTCTATCATATAACCCTAAATATCACTGTACTCAGCTTCTCTCTTTCTATCACATAACCCTATATATCACAGAGCTCAGCTTCTCTCTTCTATCATATAATCCTATATATCACAGACCTCAGCTTCTCTCCTCTATCATATAACCCTATATATCACAGAGCTCAGCTTCTCTCTTCTATCATATAAGCCTATATATCACAGCTCAGCTTCTCTATCTCTATCATATAACCATATATATCACAGACCTCAGCTTCTCTCCTCTATCATATAACCCTATATATCACAGAGCTCAGCTTCTCTCCTCCTATCATATAACCCTATATATCACAGAGCTCAGCTTCTCTCTTCTATCATATAATCCTATACATCACTGAGCTCAGCTTCTCTCCTCTATCATATAATCCAATACTGTATATCACAGACCTCAGCTTCTCTCCTCTATCATATAACCCTAGATATCACAGAGCTCAACTTCTCTCTTCTATCATATAAGCCTATATATCCCAGCTCAGCTTCTCTCCCTCTATCATATAACCCTAGATATCACAGAGCTCAGCTTCTCTCCTCCTATCATATAACCCTATATATCACAGAGCTCAGCTTCTCTCTTCTATCATATAATCCTATACATCACTGAGCTCAGCTTCTCTCCTCTATCATATAATCCAATACTGTATATCACAGACCTCAGCTTCTCTCCTCTATCATATAACCCTAGATATCACAGAGCTCAACTTCTCTCTTCTATCATATAAGCCTATATATCCCAGCTCAGCTTCTCTCCCTCTATCATATAACCCTAGATATCACAGAGCTCAGCTTCTCCCTTCTATCATATAACCCTATATATCACAGAGCTCAGCTTCTCTCCTCTATCATATAACCCTATACATCACTGAGCTCAGCTTCTCTCCTCTATCATATAATCCTATATATCACAGAGCTCAGCTTCTCCCTTCTATCATATAACCCTATATATCACAGAGCTCAGCTTCTCTCCTCTATCATATAATCCTACATATCACAGAGCTCAGCTTCTCTCTTCTATCATATAACCCTATATATCACAGAGATCAGCTTCTCTCTTCTATCATATAAGCCTTTATATCACAGAGATCAGCTTCTCTCCCTCTATCATATAACCCTATATATCACAGAGCTCAGCTTCTCTCCTCTATCATATAATCCTATATATCACAGTGCTCAGCTTCTCTCCTTTATCATATAACCCTAGATATCATAGAGCTCAGCTTCTCTCTTCTATCATATAAGCCTATATATCACAGCTCAGCTTCTCTATCTCTATCATATAACCCTATATATCACAGACCTCAGCTTCTCTCCTCTATCATATAACCCTATATATCACAGTGCTCAGCTTCTCTCTTCTATCATATAAGCCTATATATCACAGCTCAGCTTCTCTATCTCTATCATATAACCCTATATATCACAGACCTCAGCTTTTCTCCTCTATCATATAACCCTATATATCACAGAGCTCAGCTTCTCTCTTCTATCATATAAGCCTATATATCACAGAGCTCAGCTTCTCTCTTCTATCATATAAGCCTATATATCACAGAGATCAGCTTCTCTCTTCTATCATATAAGCCTTTATATCACAGAGATCAGATTCTCTCCCTCTATCATATAACCCTATATATCACAGAGCTCAGCTTCTCTCCTCCTATCATATAACCCTATATATCACAGAGCTCAGCTTCTCTCTTCTATCATATAATCCTATACATCACTGAGCTCAGCTTCTCTCCTCTATCATATAATCCAATACTGTATATCACAGACCTCAGCTTCTCTCCTCTATCATATAACCCTAGATATCACAGAGCTCAACTTCTCTCTTCTATCATATAAGCCTATATATCCCAGCTCAGCTTCTCTCCCTCTATCATATAACCCTAGATATCACAGAGCTCAGCTTCTCCCTTCTATCATATAACCCTATATATCACAAAGCTCAGCTTCTCTCCTCTATCATATAACCCTATACATCACTGAGCTCAGCTTCTCTCCTCTATCATATAATCCTATATATCACAGAGCTCAGCTTCTCTCTTCTATCATATAAGCCTTTATATCACAGAGATCAGCTTCTCTCCCTCTATCATATAACCCTATATAGCACAGAGCTCAGCTTCTCTCCTCTATCATATAATCCTATATATCACAGTGCTCAGCTTCTCTCCTTTATCATATAACCCTAGATATCATAGAGCTCAGCTTCTCTCTTCTATCATATAAGCCTATATATCACAGCTCAGCTTCTCTATCTCTATCATATAACCCTATATATCACAGACCTCAGCTTCTCTCCTCTATCATATAACCCTACATATCACAGTGCTCAGCTTCTCTCTTCTATCATATAAGCCTATATATCACAGCTCAGCTTCTCTATCTCTATCATATAACCCTATATATCACAGACCTCAGCTTTTCTCCTCTTTCATATAACCCTATATATCACAGAGCTCAGCTTCTCTCTTCTATCATATAAGCCTATATATCACAGCTCAGCTTCTCTCCCTCTATCATATAAGCCTATATATCACAGCTCAGCTTCTCTCCCTCTATCATATAACCCTATATATCACAGAGCTCAGCTTCTCTCTTCTATCATATAAGCCTATATATCACAGAGATCAGCTTCTCTCTTCTATCATATAAGCCTTTATATCACAGAGATCAGATTCTCTCCCTCTATCATATAACCCTATATATCACAGAGCTCAGCTTCTCTCCTCCTATCGTATAACCCTATATATCACAGAGCTCAGCTTCTCTCTTCTATCATATAATCCTATACATCACAAAGCTCAGCTTCTCTCCTCTATCATATAACCCTATACATCACTGAGCTCAGCTTCTCTCCTCTATCATATAATCCTATATATCACAGAGCTCAGCTTCTCCCTTCTATCATATAACCCTATATATCACAGCTCAGCTTCTCTATCTCTATCATATAACCATATATATCACAGACCTCAGCTTCTCTCCTCTATCATATAACCCTATATATCACAGAGCTCAGCTTCTCTCCTCCTATCATATAACCCTATATATCACAGAGCTCAGCTTCTCTCTTCTATCATATAATCCTATACATCACTGAGCTCAGCTTCTCTCCTCTATCATATAATCCAATACTGTATATCACAGACCTCAGCTTCTCTCCTCTATCATATAACCCTAGATATCACAGAGCTCAACTTCTCTCTTCTATCATATAAGCCTATATATCCCAGCTCAGCTTCTCTCCCTCTATCATATAACCCTAGATATCACAGAGCTCAGCTTCTCTCCTCCTATCATATAACCCTATATATCACAGAGCTCAGCTTCTCTCTTCTATCATATAATCCTATACATCACTGAGCTCAGCTTCTCTCCTCTATCATATAATCCTATATATCACAGAGCTCAGCTTCTCCCTTCTATCATATAAGCCTTTATATCACAGAGATCAGATTCTCTCCCTCTATCATATAACCCTATATATCACAGAGCTCAGCTTCTCTCCTCCTATCATATAACCCTATATATCACAGAGCTCAGCTTCTCTCTTCTATCATATAATCCTATACATCACTGAGCTCAGCTTCTCTCCTCTATCATATAATCCAATACTGTATATCACAGACCTCAGCTTCTCTCCTCTATCATATAACCCTAGATATCACAGAGCTCAACTTCTCTCTTCTATCATATAAGCCTATATATCCCAGCTCAGCTTCTCTCCCTCTATCATATAACCCTAGATATCACAGAGCTCAGCTTCTCCCTTCTATCATATAACCCTATATATCACAAAGCTCAGCTTCTCTCCTCTATCATATAACCCTATACATCACTGAGCTCAGCTTCTCTCCTCTATCATATAATCCTATATATCACAGAGCTCAGCTTCTCTCTTCTATCATATAAGCCTTTATATCACAGAGATCAGCTTCTCTCCCTCTATCATATAACCCTATATATCACAGAGCTCAGCTTCTCTCCTCTATCATATAATCCTATATATCACAGTGCTCAGCTTCTCTCCTTTATCATATAACCCTAGATATCATAGAGCTCAGCTTCTCTCTTCTATCATATAAGCCTATATATCACAGCTCAGCTTCTCTCCCTCTATCATATAAGCCTATATATCACAGCTCAGATTCTCTCCCTCTATCATATAACCCTATATATCACAGAGCTCAGCTTCTCTCTTCTATCATATAAGCCTATATATCACAGAGATCAGCTTCTCTCTTCTATCATATAAGCCTTTATATCACAGAGATCAGATTCTCTCCCTCTATCATATAACCCTATATATCACAGACCTCAGCTTCTCTCCTCTATCATATAACCCTACATATCACAGTGCTCAGCTTCTCTCTTCTATCATATAAGCCTATATATCACAGCTCAGCTTCTCTATCTCTATCATATAACCCTATATATCACAGACCTCAGCTTTTCTCCTCTTTCATATAACCCTATATATCACAGAGCTCAGCTTCTCTCTTCTATCATATAAGCCTATATATCACAGCTCAGCTTCTCTCCCTCTATCATATAAGCCTATATATCACAGCTCAGCTTCTCTCCCTCTATCATATAACCCTATATATCACAGAGCTCAGCTTCTCTCCTCCTATCATATAACCCTATATATCACAGAGCTCAGCTTCTCTCTTCTATCATATAATCCTATACATCACTGAGCTCAGCTTCTCTCCTCTATCATATAATCCAATACTGTATATCACAGACCTCAGCTTCTCTCCTCTATCATATAACCCTAGATATCACAGAGCTCAACTTCTCTCTTCTATCATATAAGCCTATATATCCCAGCTCAGCTTCTCTCCCTCTATCATATAACCCTAGATATCACAGAGCTCAGCTTCTCTCCTCCTATCATATAACCCTATATATCACAGAGCTCAGCTTCTCTCTTCTATCATATAATCCTATACATCACTGAGCTCAGCTTCTCTCCTCTATCATATAATCCAATACTGTATATCACAGACCTCAGCTTCTCTCCTCTATCATATAACCCTAGATATCACAGAGCTCAACTTCTCTCTTCTATCATATAACCCTATATATCACAGAGCTCAGATTCTCTCCTCTATCATATAACCCTATACATCACAGAGCTCAACTTCTCTCTTCTATCATATAAGCCTATATATCCCAGCTCAGCTTCTCTCCCTCTATCATATAACCCTAGATATCACAGAGCTCAGCTTCTCCCTTCTATCATATAACCCTATATATCACAGAGCTCAGCTTCTCTCCTCTATCATATAACCCTATACATCACTGAGCTCAGCTTCTCTCCTCTATCATATAATCCTATATATCACAGAGCTCAGCTTCTCCCTTCTATCATATAACCCTATATATCACAGAGCTCAGCTTCTCTCCTCTATCATATAATCCTACATATCACAGAGCTCAGCTTCTCTCTTCTATCATATAACCCTATATATCACAGAGATCAGCTTCTCTCTTCTATCATATAAGCCTTTATATCACAGAGATCAGCTTCTCTCCCTCTATCATATAACCCTATATATCACAGAGCTCAGCTTCTCTCCTCTATCATATAATCCTATATATCACAGTGCTCAGCTTCTCTCCTTTATCATATAACCCTAGATATCATAGAGCTCAGCTTCTCTCTTCTATCATATAAGCCTATATATCACAGCACAGCTTCTCTATCTCTATCATATAACCCTATATATCACAGACCTCAGCTTCTCTCCTCTATCATATAACCCTATATATCACAGTGCTCAGCTTCTCTCTTCTATCATATAAGCCTATATATCACAGCTCAGCTTCTCTATCTCTATCATATAACCCTATATATCACAGACCTCAGCTTTTCTCCTCTATCATATAACCCTATATATCACAGAGCTCAGCTTCTCTCTTCTATCATATAAGCCTATATATCACAGCTCAGCTTCTCTCCCTCTATCATATAAGCCTATATATCACAGCTCAGATTCTCTCCCTCTATCATATAACCCTATATATCACAGAGCTCAGCTTCTCTCTTCTATCATATAAGCCTATATATCACAGAGCTCAGCTTCTCCCTTCTATCATATAAGCCTTTATATCACAGAGATCAGATTCTCTCCCTCTATCATATAACCCTATATATCACAGAGCTCAGCTTCTCTCCTCCTATCATATAACCCTATATATCACAGAGCTCAGCTTCTCTCTTCTATCATATAATCCTATACATCACTGAGCTCAGCTTCTCTCCTCTATCATATAATCCAATACTGTATATCACAGACCTCAGCTTCTCTCCTCTATCATATAACCCTAGATATCACAGAGCTCAACTTCTCTCTTCTATCATATAAGCCTATATATCCCAGCTCAGCTTCTCTCCCTCTATCATATAACCCTAGATATCACAGAGCTCAGCTTCTCCCTTCTATCATATAACCCTATATATCACAAAGCTCAGCTTCTCTCCTCTATCATATAACCCTATACATCACTGAGCTCAGCTTCTCTCCTCTATCATATAATCCTATATATCACAGAGCTCAGCTTCTCTCTTCTATCATATAAGCCTTTATATCACAGAGATCAGCTTCTCTCCCTCTATCATATAACCCTATATTTCACAGAGCTCAGCTTCTCTCCTCTATCATATAATCCTATATATCACAGTGCTCAGCTTCTCTCCTTTATCATATAACCCTAGATATCATAGAGCTCAGCTTCTCTCTTCTATCATATAAGCCTATATATCACAGCTCAGCTTCTCTCCCTCTATCATATAAGCCTATATATCACAGCTCAGATTCTCTCCCTCTATCATATAACCCTATATATCACAGAGCTCAGCTTCTCTCTTCTATCATATAAGCCTATATATCACAGAGATCAGCTTCTCTCTTCTATCATATAAGCCTTTATATCACAGAGATCAGATTCTCTCCCTCTATCATATAACCCTATATATCACAGACCTCAGCTTCTCTCCTCTATCATATAACCCTACATATCACAGTGCTCAGCTTCTCTCTTCTATCATATAAGCCTATATATCACAGCTCAGCTTCTCTATCTCTATCATATAACCCTATATATCACAGACCTCAGCTTTTCTCCTCTTTCATATAACCCTATATATCACAGAGCTCAGCTTCTCTCTTCTATCATATAAGCCTATATATCACAGCTCAGCTTCTCTCCCTCTATCATATAAGCCTATATATCACAGCTCAGCTTCTCTCCCTCTATCATATAACCCTATATATCACAGAGCTCAGCTTCTCTCCTCCTATCATATAACCCTATATATCACAGAGCTCAGCTTCTCTCTTCTATCATATAATCCTATACATCACTGAGCTCAGCTTCTCTCCTCTATCATATAATCCAATACTGTATATCACAGACCTCAGCTTCTCTCCTCTATCATATAACCCTAGATATCACAGAGCTCAACTTCTCTCTTCTATCATATAAGCCTATATATCCCAGCTCAGCTTCTCTCCCTCTATCATATAACCCTAGATATCACAGAGCTCAGCTTCTCTCCTCCTATCATATAACCCTATATATCACAGAGCTCAGCTTCTCTCTTCTATCATATAATCCTATACATCACTGAGCTCAGCTTCTCTCCTCTATCATATAATCCAATACTGTATATCACAGACCTCAGCTTCTCTCCTCTATCATATAACCCTAGATATCACAGAGCTCAACTTCTCTCTTCTATCATATAACCCTATATATCACAGAGCTCAGCTTCTCTCCTCTATCATATAACCCTATACATCACAGAGCTCAACTTCTCTCTTCTATCATATAAGCCTATATATCCCAGCTCAGCTTCTCTCCCTCTATCATATAACCCTAGATATCACAGAGCTCAGCTTCTCCCTTCTATCATATAACCCTATATATCACAGAGCTCAGCTTCTCTCCTCTATCATATAACCCTATACATCACTGAGCTCAGCTTCTCTCCTCTATCATATAATCCTATATATCACAGAGCTCAGCTTCTCCCTTCTATCATATAACCCTATATATCACAGAGCTCAGCTTCTCTCCTCTATCATATAATCCTACATATCACAGAGCTCAGCTTCTCTCTTCTATCATATAACCCTATATATCACAGAGATCAGCTTCTCTCTTCTATCATATAAGCCTTTATATCACAGAGATCAGCTTCTCTCCCTCTATCATATAACCCTATATATCACAGAGCTCAGCTTCTCTCCTCTATCATATAATCCTATATATCACAGTGCTCAGCTTCTCTCCTTTATCATATAACCCTAGATATCATAGAGCTCAGCTTCTCTCTTCTATCATATAAGCCTATATATCACAGCTCAGCTTCTCTATCTCTATCATATAACCCTATATATCACAGACCTCAGCTTCTCTCCTCTATCATATAACCCTATATATCACAGTGCTCAGCTTCTCTCTTCTATCATATAAGCCTATATATCACAGCTCAGCTTCTCTATCTCTATCATATAACCCTATATATCACAGACCTCAGCTTTTCTCCTCTATCATATAACCCTATATATCACAGAGCTCAGCTTCTCTCTTCTATCATATAAGCCTATATATCACAGCTCAGCTTCTCTCCCTCTATCATATAAGCCTATATATCACAGCTCAGATTCTCTCCCTCTATCATATAACCCTATATATCACAGAGCTCAGCTTCTCTCTTCTATCATATAAGCCTATATATCACAGAGATCAGCTTCTCTCTTCTATCATATAAGCCTTTATATCACAGAGATCAGATTCTCTCCCTCTATCATATAACCCTATATATCACAGAGCTCAGCTTCTCTCCTCCTATCATATAACCCTATATATCACAGAGCTCAGCTTCTCTCTTCTATCATATAATCCTATACATCACTGAGCTCAGCTTCTCTCCTCTATCATATAATCCAATACTGTATATCACAGACCTCAGCTTCTCTCCTCTATCATATAACCCTAGATATCACAGAGCTCAACTTCTCTCTTCTATCATATAAGCCTATATATCCCAGCTCAGCTTCTCTCCCTCTATCATATAACCCTAGATATCACAGAGCTCAGCTTCTCCCTTCTATCATATAACCCTATATATCACAAAGCTCAGCTTCTCTCCTCTATCATATAACCCTATACATCACTGAGCTCAGCTTCTCTCCTCTATCATATAATCCTATATATCACAGAGCTCAGCTTCTCTCTTCTATCATATAAGCCTTTATATCACAGAGATCAGCTTCTCTCCCTCTATCATATAACCCTATATATCACAGAGCTCAGCTTCTCTCCTCTATCATATAATCCTATATGTCACAGTGCTCAGCTTCTCTCCTTTATCATATAACCCTAGATATCATAGAGCTCAGCTTCTCTCTTCTATCATATAAGCCTATATATCACAGCTCAGCTTCTCTATCTCTATCATATAACCCTATATATCACAGACCTCAGCTTCTCTCCTCTATCATATAACCCTACATATCACAGTGCTCAGCTTCTCTCTTCTATCATATAAGCCTATATATCACAGCTCAGCTTCTCTATCTCTATCATATAACCCTATATATCACAGACCTCAGCTTTTCTCCTCTTTCATATAACCGTATATATCACAGAGCTCAGCTTCTCTCTTCTATCATATAAGCCTATATATCACAGCTCAGCTTCTCTCCCTCTATCATATAAGCCTATATATCACAGCTCAGCTTCTCTCCCTCTATCATATAACCCTATATATCACAGAGCTCAGCTTCTCTCTTCTATCATATAAGCCTATATATCACAGAGATCAGCTTCTCTCTTCTATCATATAAGCCTTTATATCACAGAGATCAGATTCTCTCCCTCTATCATATAACCCTATATATCACAGAGCTCAGCTTCTCTCCTCCTATCGTATAACCCTATATATCACAGAGCTCAGCTTCTCTCTTCTATCATATAATCCTATACATCACAAAGCTCAGCTTCTCTCCTCTATCATATAACCCTATACATCACTGAGCTCAGCTTCTCTCCTCTATCATATAATCCTATATATCACAGAGCTCAGCTTCTCCCTTCTATCATATAACCCTATATATCACAGCTCAGCTTCTCTATCTCTATCATATAACCATATATATCACAGACCTCAGCTTCTCTCCTCTATCATATAACCCTATATATCACAGAGCTCAGCTTCTCTCCTCCTATCATATAACCCTATATATCACAGAGCTCAGCTTCTCTCTTCTATCATATAATCCTATACATCACTGAGCTCAGCTTCTCTCCTCTATCATATAATCCAATACTGTATATCACAGACCTCAGCTTCTCTCCTCTATCATATAACCCTAGATATCACAGAGCTCAACTTCTCTCTTCTATCATATAAGCCTATATATCCCAGCTCAGCTTCTCTCCCTCTATCATATAACCCTAGATATCACAGAGCTCAGCTTCTCTCCTCCTATCATATAACCCTATATATCACAGAGCTCAGCTTCTCTCTTCTATCATATAATCCTATACATCACTGAGCTCAGCTTCTCTCCTCTATCATATAATCCTATATATCACAGAGCTCAGCTTCTCCCTTCTATCATATAAGTCTTTATATCACAGAGATCAGATTCTCTCCCTCTATCATATAACCCTATATATCACAGAGCTCAGCTTCTCTCCTCCTATCATATAACCCTATATATCACAGAGCTCAGCTTCTCTCTTCTATCATATAATCCTATACATCACTGAGCTCAGCTTCTCTCCTCTATCATATAATCCAATACTGTATATCACAGACCTCAGCTTCTCTCCTCTATCATATAACCCTAGATATCACAGAGCTCAACTTCTCTCTTCTATCATATAAGCCTATATATCCCAGCCCAGCTTCTCTCCCTCTATCATATAACCCTAGATATCACAGAGCTCAGCTTCTCCCTTCTATCATATAACCCTATATATCACAAAGCTCAGCTTCTCTCCTCTATCATATAACCCTATACATCACTGAGCTCAGCTTCTCTCCTCTATCATATAATCCTATATATCACAGAGCTCAGCTTCTCTCTTCTATCATATAAGCCTTTATATCACAGAGATCAGCTTCTCTCCCTCTATCATATAACCCTATATATCACAGAGCTCAGCTTCTCTCCTCTATCATATAATCCTATATATCACAGTGCTCAGCTTCTCTCCTTTATCATATAACCCTAGATATCATAGAGCTCAGCTTCTCTCTTCTATCATATAAGCCTATATATCACAGCTCAGCTTCTCTATCTCTATCATATAACCCTATATATCACAGACCTCAGCTTCTCTCCTCTATCATATAACCCTACATATCACAGTGCTCAGCTTCTCTCTTCTATCATATAAGCCTATATATCACAGCTCAGCTTCTCTATCTCTATCATATAACCCTATATATCACAGACCTCAGCTTTTCTCCTCTTTCATATAACCCTATATATCACAGAGCTCAGCTTCTCTCTTCTATCATATAAGCCTATATATCACAGCTCAGCTTCTGTCCCTCTATCATATAAGCCTATATATCACAGCTCAGCTTCTCTCCCTCTATCATATAACCCTATATATCACAGAGCTCAGCTTCTCTCTTCTATCATATAAGCCTATATATCACAGAGATCAGCTTCTCTCTTCTATCATATAAGCCTTTATATCACAGAGATCAGATTCTCTCCCTCTATCATATAACCCTATATATCACAGAGCTCAGCTTCTCTCCTCCTATCGTATAACCCTATATATCACAGAGCTCAGCTTCTCTCTTCTATCATATAATCCTATACATCACAAAGCTCAGCTTCTCTCCTCTATCATATAACCCTATACATCACTGAGCTCAGCTTCTCTCCTCTATCATATAATCCTATATATCACAGAGCTCAGCTTCTCCCTTCTATCATATAACCCTATATATCACAGCTCAGCTTCTCTATCTCTATCATATAACCATATATATCACAGACCTCAGCTTCTCTCCTCTATCATATAACCCTATATATCACAGAGCTCAGCTTCTCTCCTCCTATCATATAACCCTATATATCACAGAGCTCAGCTTCTCTCTTCTATCATATAATCCTATACATCACTGAGCTCAGCTTCTCTCCTCTATCATATAATCCAATACTGTATATCACAGACCTCAGCTTCTCTCCTCTATCATATAACCCTAGATATCACAGAGCTCAACTTCTCTCTTCTATCATATAAGCCTATATATCCCAGCTCAGCTTCTCTCCCTCTATCATATAACCCTAGATATCACAGAGCTCAGCTTCTCTCCTCCTATCATATAACCCTATATATCACAGAGCTCAGCTTCTCTCTTCTATCATATAAGCCTATATATCACAGCTCAGCTTCTCTATCTCTATCATATAACCCTATATATCACAGACCTCAGCTTTTCTCCTCTATCATATAACCCTATATATCACAGAGCTCAGCTTCTCTCTTCTATCATATAAGCCTATATATCACAGCTCAGCTTCTCTCCCTCTATCATATAAGCCTATATATCACAGCTCAGCTTCTCTCCCTCTATCATATAACCCTAGATATCACAGAGCTCAGCTTCTCCCTTCTATCATATAACCCTATATATCACAAAGCTCAGCTTCTCTCCTCTATCATATAACCCTATACATCACTGAGCTCAGCTTCTCTCCTCTATGATATAATCCTATATATCACTGAGCTCAGCTTCTCTCTTCTATCATATAAGCCTATATATCACAGAGATCAGCTTCTCTCTTCTATCATATAAGCCTTTATATCACAGAGATCAGATTCTCTCCCTCTATCATATAACCCTATATATCACAGAGCTCAGCTTCTCTCCTCTATCATATAATCCTATATATCACAGAGCTCAGCTTCTCTCTTCTATCATATAACCCTATATATCACAGAGCTCAGCTTCTCTCCTCTATCATATAATCCTATACATCACTGAGCTCTCCTTCTCCCTCTACCATATAACCCTATATATCACAGAGCTCAGCTTCTCTCCTCTATCATATAACCCTATACATCACTGAGCTCAGCTTCTCTCCTCTATCATATAATGCTATATATCACAGAGCTCAGCTTCTCTCTTCTATCATATAAGCCTTTATATCACAGAGATCAGCTTCTCTCCCTCTATCATATAACCCTATATATCACAGAGCTCAGCTTCTCTCCTCTATCATATAATCCTATATATCACAGTGCTCAGCTTCTCTCCTCTATCATATAACCCTAGATATCACAGAGCTCAGCTTCTCTCTTCTATCATATAAGCCTATATATCACAGCTCAGCTTCTCTATCTCTATCATATAACCCTATATATCACAGACCTCAGCTTCTCTCCTCTATCATATAATCCTATACATCACTGAGATCTCCTTCTCTCCTCTATCATATAACCCTATATATATCACAGAGCTCAGCTTCTCTCCTCTATCATATAACCCTATATATCACAGAGCTCAGCTTCTCTCTTCTATCACATAACCCTATTTATCACAGAGCTCAGCTTCTCTCCTCTATCATATAATCCTATACATCACTGAGCTCTCCTTCTCTCCCTCTATCATATAACTCTATATATCACAGAGCTCAGCTTCTCTCCTCTATCATATAACCCTATACATCACTGAGCTCAGCTTCTCTCCTCTATCATATAATCCTATATATCACAGAGCTCAGCCTCTCTTCTATCATATAAGCCTTTATATCACAGAGATCAGCTTCTCTCCCTCTATCATATAACCCTATATATCATAGAGCTCAGCTTCTCTCCTCTATCATATAATCCTATATATCACAGTGCTCAGCTTCTCTCCTCTATCATATAACCCTAGATATCACAGAGCTCAGCTTCTCTCTTCTATCATATAACCCTAGATATCACAGAGCTCAGCTTCTCTCTTCTATCATATAAGCCTATATATCACAGCTCAGCTTCTTTATCTCTATCATATAACCCTATATATCACAGTGCTCAGCTTCTCTCCTCTATCATATAACCCTAGATATCACAGAGCTCAGCTTCTCTCTTCTATCATATAATCCTATATATCACAGAGCTCAGCTTCTCTCCTCTATCATATAATCCTATACATCACTGAGATCTCCTTCTCTCCCTCTATCATATAACCCTATATATATCACAGAGCTCAGCTTCTCTCTTCTATCACATACCCCTATTTATCACAGAGCTCAGCTTCTCTCCTCTATCATATAACCCTATATATCACAGAGCTCAGCTTCTCTCCTCTATCATATAACCCTATATATCACAGAGCTCAGCTTCTCTTCTCTATCATATAATCCTATACATCACTGAGCTCTCCTTCTCCCTCTATCATATAACCCTATATATCACAGAGATCAGCTTCTCTGTAATATCATATAAGCCTATACATCACAGCTCAGCTTCTCTCCTCTATCATATAACCCTATATATCACAGAGCTCAGCTTCTCTCCTCTATCATATAACCCTATATATCACAGAGCTCAGCTTCTCTCTTCTATCATATAACCCTATATATCACAGAGATCAGCTTCTCTGTAATATCATATAAGCCTATACATCACAGCTCAGCTTCTCTCCTCTATCATATAACCCTATATATCACAGAGCTCAGCTTCTCTCCTCTATCATATAACCCTATATATCACAGAGCTCAGCTTCTCTCTTCTATCATATAACCCTATATATCACAGAGCTCAGCTTCTCTCCTCTATCATATAATCCTATACATCACTGACCTCAGCTTCTCTCCTCTATCATATAATCCTATACATCACTGAGCTCAGCTTCTCTCCTCTATCATATAACCCTATATATCACAGAGCTCAGCTTCTCTCTTCTATCATATAACCCTAGATATCACAGAGCTCAGCTTCTCTCTTCTATCATATAAGCCTATATATCACAGCTCAGCTTCTTTATCTCTATCATATAACCCTATATATCATAGTGCTCAGCTTCTCTCCTCTATCATATAACCCTAGATATCACAGAGCTCAGCTTCTCTCTTCTATCATATAATCCTATATATCACAGAGCTCAGCTTCTCTCCTCTATCATATAATCCTATACATCACTGAGATCTCCTTCTCTCCCTCTATCATATAACCCTATATATATCACAGAGCTCAGCTTCTCTCTTCTATCACATAACCCTATTTATCACAGAGCTCAGCTTTTCTCCTCTATCATATAACCCTATATATCACAGAGCTCAGCTTCTCTCCTCTATCATATAACCCTATATATCACAGAGCTCAGCTTCTCTTCTCTATCATATAATCCTATACATCACTGAGCTCTCCTTCTCCCTCTATCATATAACCCTATATATCACAGAGATCAGCTTCTCTGTAATATCATATAAGCCTATACATCACAGCTCAGCTTCTCTCCTCTATCATATAACCCTATATATCACAGAGCTCAGCTTCTCTCCTCTATCATATAACCCTATATATCACAGAGCTCAGCTTCTCTCTTCTATCATATAACCCTATATATCACAGAGATCAGCTTCTCTGTAATATCATATAAGCCTATACATCACTGACCTCAGCTTCTCTCCTCTATCATATAATCCTATACATCACTGAGCTCAGCTTCTCTCCTCTATCATATAATCCTATACTGTATATCACAGACCTCAGCTTCTCTCCTCTATCATATAACCATAGGTATCACAGAGCTCAGCTTCTCCCTTCTATCATATAACCCTATATATCACAGAGCTCAGCTTCTCTCCTCTATCATATAATCCTATACATCACTGAGATCTCCTTCTCTCCCTCTATCATATAACCCTATATATCACAGAGCTCAGCTTCTCTCCTCTATCATATAACCCTATATATCACAGAGCTCAGCTTCTCTCCTCTATCATATAATCCTATACATCACTGAGATCTCCTTCTCTCCCTCTATCATATAACCCTATATATATCACAGAGCTCAGCTTCTCTCTTCTATCACATAACCCTATTTATCACAGAGCTCAGCTTCTCTCCTCTATCATATAACCCTATATATCACAGAGCTCAGCTTCTCTCCTCTATCATATAATCCAATATATCACAGAGCTCAGCTTCTCTCTTCTATCACATAACCCTATTTATCACAGAGCTCAGCTTCTCTCCTCTATCATATAACCCTATATATCACAGAGCTCAGTTTTTCTCCTCTATCATATAACCTTATATATCACAGAGCTCAGCTTCTCTTCTCTATCATATAACCCTATATATCACAGAGCTCAGCTTCTCTCCTCTATCATATAATCCAATATATCACAGAGCTCAGCTTCTCTTCTCTATCATATAACCCTATATATCACAGAGCTCAGCTTCTCTCCTCTATCATATAATCCAATATATCACAGAGCTCAGCTTCTCTCCTCTATCATATAACCCTATATATCACAGAGCTCAGCTTCTCTCCTCTATCATATAATCCAATATATCACAGAGCTCAGCTTCTCTCTTCTATCATATAACCCTATATATCACAGAGCTCAGCTTCTCTCCTCTATCATATAACCCTATATATCACAGAGCTCAGCTTCTCTCCTCTATCATATGATCCTATACATCACTGAGCTCAGCTTCTCTCCCTCTATCATATAACCCTATATATCACAGAGCTCAGCTTCTCTCCTCTATCATATAACCCTATATATCACAGAGCTCAGCTCCTCTCCTCTATCATATAATCCTATATATCACAGAGCTCAGCTTCTCTCCTCTATCATATAATCCTATATATCACAGAGCTCAGCTTCTCTCCTCTATCATATAATCCAATATATCACAGAGCTCAGCTTCTCTTCTCTATCATATAACCCTATATATCACAGAGCTCAGCTTCTCTCCTCTATCATATAATCCAATATATCACAGAGCTCAGCTTCTCTCCTCTATCATATAACCCTATATATCACAGAGCTCAGCTTCTCTCCTCTATCATATAATCCAATATATCACAGAGCTCAGCTTCTCTCTTCTATCATATAACCCTATATATCACAGAGCTCAGCTTCTCTCCTCTATCATATAACCCTATATATCACAGAGCTCAGCTTCTCTCCTCTATCATATAACCCTATATATCACAGAGCTCAGCTCCTCTCCTCTATCATATAATCCTATATATCACAGAGCTCAGCTTCTCTCCTCTATCATATAATCCTATATATCACAGAGCTCAGCTTCTCTCCTCTATCATATAACCCTATATATCACAGAGCTCAGCTTCTAAGTGAGGATGCTAGGATCTTGCATATAGTCATTTATCTTAAGCAATACACCGACACTACAAATAATTTTAAACAATGGTGGCCGTGTTGTCCTGCTGTTGTTGCAGCATTACCATGTACAGTAGCTGGGGTCTTAGGTTTCATGCAGATGAATGTATTTTTGATCAGTTTTCCACTAACTTCAATGGCCCCATGCACACGACTATAAATTCTGAGTGGGAGTTGCAGGACCAAGCCACTTAATTCAGTGGCGTCTCTTAGGCTGCCTTCACAATGGGAGTCGGCTTTACGAGCGCTCCCATTGAAGTGAATGGGAAGTGTTCGGGAGCCTTCCGCAGCGCTCGAGTGTACGGCTGTGAATGGTAGCCGGCGTTACTCCGTGTGAAGGCAGCCTTAGGCGGGGTTCACATGGAGTATTGTGGCTCGTCATTTGGTACGTAGACGCCGCGGGACCTTTTGCGGCCCGTATATGCTCCCATTGTTTTCAATGGGAGCCGATACCGTACACGCGGCGCTATTTTGCGGCCATGATCTTGCGGCGGCCGCAAAATAGCGCTGCATGTACGGTACCGGCTCCCATTGAAAACAATGGGAGCGTATACGGCCTGCAAAAGATCCCGCGGCGTGTACGTACCAAGAATACTCCGTGTGAACCTGCCCTTAACATTAAAATTATAGGGTCTGTGAAAAACACATATGGCGTACGGATACAAACCGTTTACCATCAGTTCTTGTTTTCCTCGACCCATACACTCCCTTGTGTGACATCCATATGTACTAATAGGGCATATAGACTAATACGAGCCTATTCCACATAGCTCTACACAGACTCCACTGTATTTTCCTACAGCACCTCCACAGGAGAAACAAAGTATTGCATCTTTACATAGTTAATAGATTGAAACAAAGACCTAGATCCATCAAGATTAAACACATTTTCTACTTCTATTTCTATCCACCTTCTGCATTAAGACCAATCGCCCTCTATAGTGTGGTGTACAAGGTAGACATGTTTCATGGGTTGTCACACTTCTACGGGATCATTTTATAGTCTGGACAATAAAGTACCGCCGATATTGCACATCCTATAACCCTATGCAGACTCTGTGTTCTGTGTACGCCTCATAGAACAAATAATCTATCAGGACTATCTACATATTTATATTGGAATATCATATCCCCCTCAGCCTCCTCTTCTGTAGACTTCATTTTCATAGCCTATCTTCTAGTGAAATCTTCCATACCCTATACTAATTCGGTTTCCTCTCTCGGAGCTCTTTGCGGCGTTCTGATGTCTTTTTATTGCGATATATTCAACATGTGGTCTCCGCTTTTATAAAGAAGTAATATAATAGTTCTCTCTCTGCAGGTCATGCCTTTCCTCGGTGCTGGACAATATCCTGATGGCTTTAGCTGCAGCAGACTGGCATTGAGCGCTATCATTCAGTCCCAAATCTTTCTCCATTTTAGACTCACCCCATAGTGATCCGTTTAGGATATAACAGGTATGTTTTTGACCTCTTACACACGTTAAACCTCATCTACCTATGTTCACAAATCGGACCCCACATGGGACATGATGCCCACCAAATCCTTGTACTTTGTCCTGTCATTGCAATTTCTGTTACAGGTCTGCACCTAACCTTAAAAAGTGACCCTGTATGGGAATGTATGTCAGTAACCGCTATGTATTTCTATCTCTATATATAATGTGCAATTGGGTATATAGAGTGTACCGTATATTACAGTATGTATTACACAGCTCACATTAGATGTCCATGATGAGAACATGTCATTGGAGGTGTACTTTATAGACAGGTAGTCACTGGGGTTAATGCAATATGTGGCGGTGTGGGTACAGAGTCTGTGTCAGTCGGGGTCTATGGGAAGGGGTGAGTGCATGATGTGACGGTATTGTACTCCGCGCACAGTCAGAGGTGTCAATGTATTGTGGCTTAGTTTTAGGCCATTCAGGGTCACTGGGCGGGGAGTGGGGCACAGGCCAGTGACAAACTGAGGCGAGAAGGGGGGGGGTGGGTTGAATGTCTACATTAAAGAGTCTGCACAGTCGCTGCCCCTCACTCTTTCCAGCCTGCTTGGACACAGGACAGCAGGTGCCTAAGAGCATGGCCAAAAATAAACTCCCAGGGGCCCCCAAAGTAAAAAGAGAATTGTAAACCCTTTACCCCCCTGCCTACCCACTCTCACCGTATCCCACCCCCCTCACTCCCTCTTTTTACTCACAGGCCGTGCCCGCTGCTTGCCCGCCCGCTCTGCCATTCTGCTGCATACAGACAGTACCCCCCTCCCTCCCGTCTCTCACACTGCGTCCCTCCCCCCTCCTCACACCGCTCTCTCCCCCCATCCTCCTTTCTTTCCTCTCCCTCTCCCGTCTTTAAATACCAGGCACGGTGCCCAGGGCTGCACAACCGGGAGCAGATATGGGGATATTAACCGGGAACCCATTAACCCCTTGATTGACAATAACAGGTTGCGTATCAATAAAACCTTCAGTAGAGTATAATCACAAAAAGGCTTCCGGGGGTCTGTTCCCATGAGACTGGGAGGGGAGATGATGGTGCAGAAGCAAATGTGTGTTTGTGTACATGGTGTGTCTGTGTGTCAGTTTTATATTATGCTATAGGTACATAATGCATGGAAGCAATGACTGTGCAGCTACGTCTTGTTTACCAAGAAAATTTAAAGGGGTTGTACATGATTAGGAAAAACATGCTTTCTATATATATATAAAAAAAAACAGCGCACACCTGTCCATGGGTTGTATTTGGGATTGCAGTTTAGCTGCATTTACCTGAATAAAGCTGCAATACCAGACATAACCCATGGACAGGTGTGGCACTGTTCGTAGAAAAAAAGCAGTCAGGTGGTGATATTTGCAGGTGCATGCCCGTATAGACTAGAATAAAACTGAGCAGTGATTGGAGCACATTGGCTGCCAGGGATATTGTTTGTATACTTACGGCCTGTCTATAGGGCTACTATCATATATAGTATTGGACTATAGAGATGTATAGAGTTTATTGTATCATCCCCTGACCCCAAATGGCCATCCAGCATGGTAATAGGGGTGATGTAGCGGTGGTAGTATGGTGGCGTGCTAGTTCTTAGAATGTATAGGCTCCTAGGAGGTTTAGCCACTACCCCCTGTGTCCACTGCCTCCTGTGACTGTTAGTATTAAGCACCGCCCCCTGTATCAATGACCTCCTCCTGTGACTGTTAGTATTAGGCACCGCCCCCTGTATCAATCCCCTCCTCCTGTGACTGTTAGTATTAGGCACCGCCCCCAGTATCAATGATCTCCTCCTGTGACTGTTAGTATTAGGCACCGCCCCCTGTATCAATCCCCTCCTCCTGTGACTGTTAGTATTAGGCACCGCCCCCAGTATCAATGATCTCCTCCTGTGACTGTTAGTATTAGGCACCGCCCCCTGTATCAATGATCTCCTCCTGTGACTGTTAGTATTAGGCACCGCCCCCAGTATCAATGATCTCCTCCTGTGACTGTTAGTATTAAGCACCGCCCCCTGTATCAATGATCTCCTCTTGTGATTGTTAGTATTAGGCACCGCCCCCCTGTGGCTGCTAGTATTAGGCACAACCCCTGTGTGTATGACTTCCTTGTGTGGCTGCAAGTATTAGGCATCGCCCCTGTGTCCATGACCCTTCCTGTGACCACTAGTATTAGGCACCACCCGCTGTGTCCACATCACAGTAGGTGGGTTAGGGTTGCATTTAAGAGCTTATGATTCTTTGTCCATGCCAAAACTACAAATGCGGTGGCAGAGGGTGGGTTTGCTGTGACGGGCTGGTGGGTCCAGAGAAAGTAGCGCCACCTTCTGGATCCATGCCAAACTAAAACTTCCTAGCAGACCATACATTCTAGCGACAACCATGGCGGCATATGTTCATTATCATCTCAGCATGCTTGTTGTTTTCACCAGAAGAGCATATACATATGAGGTTAGACATATTGTACAGAATCTCCCCAGATGATATCCTAGATGAGAAAACAAAAATAGCATTGAGATTAAAACTACTGACAATATTGGTGTGGAAGGCCCGAACATTATCACAGGCTTATGGAAGCCTTAAAGGGAAGAAAATAATAGACAGGATTAATTCATAGTGGACATGTGCGAGTGGATGATAATGGAAAACCCCAGCAATAAATGGGTTAACACTGGGTTAGGAAGATTTCCTAATACTTACCCCTAGAGCTAATGAAAAGTTAGTTTAAAGGGGTTGTCGCACCGTAAGAGCATGTTACTGATCCATTGGATTGGAGCGATGGTCGTGTATGTGTGTTGTCAAAGTCTATGACCATTACCATATTCAAACATGGGGCATGAGACCCCTATTGTTGAGACCACAAAAACCAAAGAAATTTCGAGTTCACCTCTAACCAACCTAGACCTCCAGAGATTGAGATAGTAAAGAGATTGCCAGGGAAATTAAGATTACACGACCTGGGGGTTCTGACCCCATGATCAAATCCACACCTGACACCTGGGTGGCTCCACCTCTAACTATAGTTAAGGCAGACCCCCATAGCACAGGTAAGATCAGAGTAGGAAGTAGTGGAAGGAGCCACCCGGGGGGTCTGGGGCTGGTTCTGATCACGTGACCTAGCTGGACCCTGGATCCATCATTCAGTTGGAATGGCGTATAATGCGACTTTTATTGGTGAACAGATTACGCGTTTCGGGATTTAGCTGTCAATACATGAACACCACCCCTTCGTCAGATCTTAGCCACTTGGGCTAAATAGCATGCAGTGTTCTTAGGGGAGAGAGCGCCCACAAGGATTTGGGGTTTTGTGGATCCCATCAGATTCTACAAATCACCCCTTTGTCCAGCAACCTCCATGGATCAATATGGATAGTAGCAGAGTTGCCAATAGTCCCGAAATCAGTGCATTTCAACTTAAAAAGAATTGGGGTTGTGCAAATCCCGTCCAAACGTTGGTATTTTCAGGCTGGTTCTGGAGGTGGAGCTTAAATTCCCCCTTTTTCCCAACAAAAAGCAGGTTTGTTAGTATTACCCCTTTCATCAGCCAAAATCAAATTACTTCCAAAACCACTCTAGGCCATTAGACGGGTTACCCAGGACTATGATCCGAGCTCCACTTCCTCTTCTCAGGAAGTGACATCACATTTGTTGGTCACATGGCCATGCTGCAGCTCAGCCCCATTCATATGAAGAGTACTGAGCTGCGGTATGGTCATGTGACTAACGTATGTGATGTCGCTTCCTGAGAAGAGGAAGTAGAGCTCCGATCATAGTCCCGGACAATCACTGCTATTACGAGGAATCGCTTAAGTGCTGTATACAAAACCAGCGGTGCATCTGTATACTAAATAATAAGATTGAAACGCGCCGGGCTTTGCTTATAATACCCCTAATAAGAAGAAATTGTGCTGTATCTGTCTAATAATACGACCAAATGAAAGAACGATATAATATAACATGTATGCAACGAGAGAAAACAAGGGAACAGATTGAGACCCAATCTAAGAGCTCATGTAAGCAATACAATCTAATAAGAGCCCTGTAATGACTATCATGTAGGACATCTGTGGATGGAGAATATCCAGGAGAAGTGGATTTTATTGTAATATAATAGCCGTAATTTGTGAACCCTGCTATAATAAGCACTAACACAAACCACAGAAAATAGGGAAAAAATAACCCGGCACAAACAGAGCACACAGACCGCCTGTACGGTGACAAGATGGTCTACAATATGCTCTACATGATCATCTATAACAAGACTTGGGTTGGCACAATTGGGCCCTCCCACTTTGGGGGATGGAGTTGTCATAAGACACACCTACTTGTTCCAGAGCAAGCTGAATCTGCAGGGGTTTATTTACCATCATTCATCAGGACACAAAAATACGTTTATACCGCAACGTCGTGCAGACTGGAACACAGTGCAGTAATGCTGCATAGACGAGGATAGCCTTAGGTTTTCTTGGAAAGTGCTGGTTCTCCTTATGTAGCTAGTCTTACAAGCAATGCTCTATGGGAAAAGTTATGCAAATTAGCTATTGTCTCTCTTGTTTCAATAGTTTGTAACAATGTAGCAGTAAAATACAGTATATTATACAGTCCTATGAAAAAGTTTGGGCACCCCTATTAATCTTAATAATTTTTAGCTCTAAATATTTTGGTGTTTGCAACAGCCATTTCAGTTTGATATATCTAATAACTGATGGACACAGTAATATTTCTGGATTGAAATGAGCTTTATTGTACTAACAGAAAATGTGCAATATGCATTAAACCAAAATTTGACCGGTGCAAAAGTATGGGCACCTCAACAGAAAAGTGACAGTAGATCCTCCTTTTGCAAAGATAACAGCCTCTAATCGCTTCCTGTAGCTTTTAATCAGTTCCTGGATCCTGGATGAAGGTATTTTGGACCATTCCTCTTTACAAAACAATTCAAGTTCAGTTAAGTTTGATGGTGGCCGAGCATGGACAGCCCGCTTCAAATCATCCCACAGATGTTCAATGATATTCAGGTCTGGGGACTGGGATGGCCATTCCAGAACATTGTAATTGTTCCTCTGCATGAATGCCTGAGTCGATTTGGAGCGGTGTTTTGGATCATTGTCTTGCTGAAATATCCATCCCCGGCGTAACTTCAACTTCGTCACTGATTCTTGAACATTATTCTCATGAATCTGCTGATACTTAGTGGAATCCATGCGACCCTCAACTTTAACAAGATTCCCGATGCCGGCATTGGCCACACAGCCCCAAAGCATGATGGAACCTCCACCAAATTTTACAGTGGGTAGCAAGTGTTTTTCTTGGAATGCTGTTTTTTTTGGACGCCATGCATAACGCCTTCTTGTATGACCAAACAACTCAATCTTTGTTTCATCAGTCCACAGGACCTTCTTCCAAAATGAAGCTGGCTTGTCCAAATGTGCTTTTTCATACCTCAGGCGACTCTGTTTATGGCGTGCTTGCAGAAACGGCTTCTTTCTCATCACTCTCCCATACAGCTTCTCCTTGTGCAAAGTGCGCTGTATTGTTGACCGATGCACAGTGACACCATCTGCAGCAAGATGATGCTGCAGCTCTTTGGAGGTGGTCTGTGGATTGTCCTTGACTGTTCTCACCATTCTTCTTCTCTGCCTTTCTGATATTTTTCTTGGCCTGCCACTTCTGGGCTTAACAAGAACTGTCCCTGTGGTCTTCCATTTCCTTACTATGTTCCTCACAGTGGAAACTGACAGGTTAAATCTCTGAGACAACTTTTTGTATCCTTCCCCTGAACAACTATGTTGGACAATCTTTGTTTTCAGATCATTAGAGAGCGGGCTGTCCATGCTCGGCGACCCTCAAACTTAACTGAACTTGAATTGTTTTGTAAAGAGGAATGGTCCAAAATCCCTTCATCCAGGATCGAGGAACGGATTAAAAGCTACAGGAAGCGACTAGAGGCTGTTATCTTTGCAAAAGGAGGATGTACTAAATATTAATGTCACTTTTCTGTTGAGGTGCCCATACTTTTGCACCGGTCAAATTTTGGTTTAATGCATATTGCACATTTTCTGTTAGTACAATAAACCTCATTTCAATCCTGAAACATTACTGTGTCCATCAGTTATTAGATATATCAAACTGAAATGGCTGCTGCAAACACCAAAATATTTAGAACTAAAAATGATTAAAATTAATAGGGGTGCCCAAACTTTTTCATAGGACTGTATAACCTGGAGTCCAGACCCTTGTCTGTAGGGTTTATACATACGTTGTAGTTATGTCACATTTGAAGGGTGAGGAGCTATAGGGCAAGTCATTGTGATCCCTCAAGATGGCTACAAGACTGTGGAAAGCGGTGGGAGCACTAGGTAGGGGATGGACTGGACAAAATGGAGATAGAGAGGGCATTAGTGGAGAAGTGTCCTGGGGACAACACTTAAGTTTAGGTTGGGAAGTGTCCAGGGAGGTGTATTGGTGGCAAGATATATTTGGTAACTCTCCCGGAATGTACAGGAGGCTCCCGAAAAAAGAAGAGACCTCTGGACTCCCAGGAGAGCTAGCAAATCGTCCAGACCCTGACAACTGTCTGTTAGTTTGTGTGTGATCAGAGTAAGTACTAATGTCACTAAAAGGGGTGCGGACGGAACATTTTTGTAGTCACGTCTCAAATAGAGGCAGGGCATGCCCTCAAAATGAGCAAAGTCTTGTGGAAAGGTAGGCATGGCCTCCCCCCCCGATGCACTTTGCCGCCCATAACACTGCCAACAAGAGTGTCTAAGTTGCCACAGGTGACCAGAGGCTGAACGAAACAACACGGCAACATAGAGAGGTGAGTAACCAGATTCATAGTCACATCACGTCACAAGGCAAAGCGCCGTAAAACTTACAGAAACACACAATGTATGTAAATTTAGATAAACTTAACTTCCCTTTGTGGACAGTCCTATAAGAAATGGGACTGTTAGTGGGTACCTTGTCAGAATTACCCCTGGATTCACCACCTAAAAGTCCTGGAGGAACTAAGTATTCACAGACTCCCTGGATAACCCCTTTAACTTGATCGAATAACCTATCTAGTATGTGGACATGCTGGGTCCTCCAGAGTCAGGGACACTCTTTGTAGCTCCTCTGGCTAATAAAGGGGAAGATAATATTTATAATGGCAGGGAAGGTGTATACGGATGACGTTCTATATCCAGACTAATATCCCAAGACAAGTACGCCACTCGCTGGGAATGAGGAGGTTAAGGCGGCTTCCTGGGCGGCCTGATCATATTAGAAAATGATGACATGGATACAACAGAAGCAGTTCAGCTATTAGGAAGTAAGGGCCAGGAAAAAATCCTTTGAGTGCCGCATCCGGCCTGCGGGCCACCTGCTGGATAGTTCTCATATAGGATAGCATACTGCCAGCTACAGCTATTACAGGACACCTTGGGTGGGGGCGCTCACACACGGGGAATAGAATAAGTAACACACAGGCCACAAGTGATGGGGTGCATGCGGTATATATTTGGCATCACACTTTTTACACCAGAGTATTGTGCCATAAATGAAGATAGATAGATAGATAGATAGATAGATAGATAGATAGATAGATAGATAGACAGGAGATAAATAGATAGATAGATAGATAGATAGATAGATGATAGATAGATAGATAGATAGATAGATAGATAGATAGATAGGAGATAGATAGATAGATAGATAGATAGATAGATAGATAGATAGATAGGAGATAGATAGATAGATAGATAGATAGATAGATAGGAGATAGATAGATAGATAGATAGATAGATAGATAGATAGAGAGATAGATAATAGATAGATAGATAAATAGATAGATAGGAGATAGATAGATAGATAGATAGATAGATGATAGATAAATAGATAGATAGATGATAGATAGATAGATAGATAGATAGAGAGATAGATAATAGATAGATAGATAAATAGATAGATAGATAGATAGGAGATAGATAGATAGATAGATAGATAGATGATAGATAAATAGATAGATAGATGATAGATAGATAGATAGATAGATAGATAGATAGATAGATAGATAGATAGGAGATAGATAGATAGATAGATAGATAGATAGATAGATAGGAGATAGATAGATAGATAGATAGATAGATAGATAGATAGATAGATAGGAGATGACAGATAGATAGATAGATAGTAGATAGATAGATAGGAGATAGATAGATAGATAGATAGATGATAGACAGATAGATAGATAGATAGATAGATAGATAGATGATAGATGGATGGATAGATAGATAGATAGATAGATAGATAATAGATAGATAGGAGATAGATAGATAGATAGATAGATAGATAGATAGATGATAGATAGATAGATAGATAGATAGATAGATAGATAGATGATAGATAGATGGATAGATAGATAGATAGATAGATAGATAGATAGATAGATAGATAGGAGATAGATAGATAGATAGATAGATAGATAGATAGGAGATAGATAGATAGATATGAGATAGATAGATAGATAGATAGATAGATAGATATGAGATAGATAGATAGATAGATAGATAGATAGATAGATAGATAGATACTGTAGATACAGATAGAGATAAATCTGTTAATGTTCTCTTATGTGGCAGTTCTCTAGGACTTCAGAGGATACAGAGCTGCGAGGCCTACAGGGACTCATCACTAGTCGTCCTCCTTAGTATTAGTATGGAGTACATGGCGATGTGTTTTGCTGCCTGAGGAGGAGGGGGCGCTGGGGGACCCCAGTCTTTTTAGCACGGACATGGTGTACAAAAGACTATGTGAAATGAACTCAAGGTGACACACAACAAGTCTTTTATAAAAGACATTATGACAGAAGAGACACATGAACGCTGTCAGTATGAGATATTACAAGGTCGATTGGAAAAAAAAAAACATGAGACTTCTTTTTGTGCCTGCAAACTCCTTAGGACTGCCTGCATATATAATGAACTACTCTGAGAGCTTCCTCCAGAGACTCAAGACTGATAGTAGGAGCCCATCAGTCAGCATTACATCATGACTCGAGGAGGGGCCGTGCACTCGGAGCACTGGAGGGGAGTATTGGGAAAATTCAATCACCTTATCAGGATTATACTTGGCATTTGTCATCTGCGAGTACAGATGCAGCAGAGTTGAGTTTGCTATTGAATACCAGTATATTAAGTGGAGTTTAACTTCGACTTGGTCATACATTTCATGGGAACCTATCAGGACAATAGGGGGCACTAAACCATTCACAGGTCCTTAAGACCTGTTGCAGTGTCATCTGTACCCACATTAAAAATGGCAGGTACCTAGAGATAACTCCAGCGCATACACACTGAAGCAGAGGTGTATTCCACTGGCATCACTAAAGAAGTGCACTGAGTACAGCTGCGGGGTAAGTGTAAAGGTTTTTTATTTTTAATGCAGGTACAGATGGCATTTAAACAGGGGTGGTTTAGTGCCCCAAATTATCCCAACAGGGATTCTATCATTAAAATTGTATTTTTTTCTGCCTAACACATAGGAATAGCCTTAAGAAAGGCTACTCTTCTCCTACCTTTAGAAGTCTTCTCCAGGCCACCGTTCAGTAGAAATCCTGGTTTTTGTCTGTATGCAAATGAGTTCTCTCGCAGCACTGGGGGTGGTCCCCAGCACTCAAACAGCACTGGGGGCGTCCCCAATGCTGCTAGAGAACTCTCCAGCGTCGCCTCAATCTTCGTCTGGAACGGCCTCTCTTCACGTCTTCTTCCGGTGCTGGGTTGAAACTACACATGCCCACTGGCCACAAGAAAATGGCCGCTTACACTCACTGCGTAAGCAGCCATTTTCTTGTGGCCAGCAGGCATATGCAGTCGGCTTTGCCCGAGGCCTAGAAGTTTGAAGCCAGCTCCGGGAGAAGACGCGAAGAGAGGCCTTTCCAGATGAAGATGAATGCGGCGCTGGAGATTACTCTTGCAGCAGGGGTGCTGGGGCCCACCCCCAGTGCTGCGAGAGAACTCATTTGCATACTGTCAAAAAATGGGATTTCTACCGAACAGCGTCCCGGAAAAGACACTAAAGGTAGGAGAAGAATAGCCTTTCTTAAGGCTATTTTGACGTGGTAGGCAGAAAAAATACAATTTTAATGATATAATCCCTTTAAGGTTACATCCACATTGGACTTGTCTGCTGATGATGTAAGCAGTGATGCCCCCTTTGTGCCAGGTGACCACTGTAGCCAATCAGCAGTGACATCTTTACTGACGTCAAAGCAGTTATATGCCGTTTGTGATGAGGTCACTGCTGTGGCCTGTGATTGGCTGCAGTGATCACCTGGCACAAATGGTGTAATGTTTTTTTATGTTATTGGCTCCATTGGCAGAAATGTTAATTCTTAAAGACAATACATAGGACATCCCCTTTAATTCCAAATAACAGTTCCATAGTGTTCATGTAATACTGTCATATGGTGCTTACATAATGCAGTACAGTGAACTCAAAGAGCGTCTAAGTAATACTATTGCAAGTAATACTGTTATACAGTGCCTAAATAACACCACAGTTGTAAGTCAAGTGTGTAGTGGGGTATTTAAAGGGATTGTCCAAGACTACATATTGATGTAGTCACCCCCACATGACTGTGTTGTGCTGTTGCAGCTCAGTTCCCATTCTATTCCCAGTTGCAGACTCCCAACAATCTCACATTTATGACCTGACCTAAAGATAGGCTTCTAATACATAGTCTTGGACAACCCCTTTAAAGCTGGTGACTCCCAGACTACCTCACTTATTTTGCCTATGCTAAATAGCTGTATGACCACAATACCTCCCAATATATTTTTTCAATGTAATACTTAGTTTTCCCTGCGGAGGCGCTGTAGGAAAACTGCATACCTGCTGCAAGGTTCTTTAGATTCAGATCGGCTGTCGGAACCCCTCAGATCTAATATTCTAGTCTTGTGGCTGATCCCTTTTAGGCTTAGGCCCACGTTCTTAGCTGCATTCTGCAACGTAGGGCCTTGGCCTTAGGAGTCTACCGAGTCTGTGCTTCAAACAGACCAGTGACTGGCGAACTGGCCTGTGAAGTAGAAGGAGGGCTTACCCTAACAGCTGATCTGTGGGGATCCCGGGTGTCAGACCCCCGCCAGTCAAATATTCTATCCTAAGCATGTCATGAATATTTTAGTCTCGGAAAACCTCTCCTACTTAGAGTGCAGCCCTAGAGATGTTAGCGGGGCCCTGTCCTAGGTGCTATGGAGGCCTGTAGTAGTCCTGCCGTCAGCAGATGCACAGCTCCGCTGCAGGGCTTTTTATGGCAGGTATTACTATCTCACTTCCATTAGTACAGGAAATGATGCCGGCACTTTCCATACTCCAAAAACTCTGCTTACAGATGTTAATGTATCTGCAGAGTTCTTTTGTGTATTTATATATCGTATCAATAGGAACTATTTATTTAAATATAGAATTTTTCTACCTGCATTATAGCAGGGGCGGCTTTTGGTCATATGGTGGTACCTCTCCATATGGCAGCATCTGACGCTTAGTTTGCATAGGAATCAGCAGCAGATACTGTGATACTTGCAAATAATTAGTCCATATAGTTCTTAACTATGAATCTCCAAATAATAGCGCCATAGGCTAACTAAATAACACCTTCATACAGTTGCACATAGTGGAAACACTGCCATACACTGCAAACAACATATACTGGTTAGGTGCTGAGAACACACAATGCAGAAGTAACTACTGCCCTATAGTGCTCAAATAATACATAACTCTACACATAAGGGATTATATCATAAATCTATACGCAGGGCCCCGTGGCGATCTTTTGACATGGACCCCCTCCCCCATCCAGACCAACGCCGAAGACCTCAACCAACGGACCCCCGCATTCCTGCGCGCTCTATTATGCCCCATAGTGGCCACTGCACACAGTATTATGCCTCATAGTGGCCCCTGCACACAGTATTATGCCCCATAGTGGCCTCTATACACAGTATTATGTCCCGTAGTGGCCCCTGCACACAGTGTTATGCCCCAAAGTGGCCTCTATACACAGTATTATGCCCCATAGTGGCCCCTGCACACAGTGTTATGCCCCATAGTGGCCCCTGCACACAGTATTATCCCCCATAGTGGCCCCTGCACACAGTATTATGTCCCTTAGTGGCCCCTGCACACAGTATTATGCCCCATAGTGGCCCCTGCAGACAGTATTATGCCCCAGAGTGGCCCCATGCACACAGTATTATGCCCCATAGTGGCCCCTGCACACAGTATTATGCCCCATAGTGGCCCCTGCACACAGTATTATCCCCCATAGTGGCCCCTGCACACAGTATTATGTCCCTTAGTGGCCCCTGCACACAGTATTATGCCCCATAGTGGCCCCTGCACACAGTATTATGCCCCAGAGTGGCCCCATGCACACAGTATTATGCCCCATAGTGGACCCTGCACACACTATTATCCCCCATAGTGGCCCCTGCACACAGTATTGTGGCCCCTGCACACAGTATTATCCCCCATAGTGTCCCCTGCACACAGTATTATGCCCCATAGTGGCCCCTGCACACAGTATTATGCCCCATAGTGGCCCCTGCACACAGTATTATTATGCCCCATAGTGGCCCCTGCACACAGTATTATGTCCCACAGTGGCCCCTGCACACAGTATTATCTTCCATAGTGGCCCCATGCACACAGTATTATACCCCATAGTGGCTCCTGCACACAGTATTATGTCCCATAGTGGCCCCTGCACACAGTATTATGCCCCATAGTGGCCCCTGCACACAGTATTATGTCCCATAGTGGCCCCTGCACACAGTATTTTGCCCCATAGTGGCCTCTATACACAGTATTATGCCCCATAGTGGCCTCTATACACAGTATTATGTCCCATAGTGGCCCCTGCACACAGTATTATGCCCCATAGTGGCCCCTGCACACAGTATTATCCCCCATAGTGTCCCCTGCACACAGTATTATGCCCCATAGTGGCTCCTGCACACAGTATTATCCCCCATAGTGGCCCCTGCACACAGTATTATCCCCCATAGTGTCCCCTGCACACAGTATTATCCCCCATAGTGGCCCCTGCACACAGTATTATCCCCCATAGTGTCCCCTGCACACAGTATTATAGCCCATAGTGGACACCCATGAACAATTATTATACTCTGGGGTCTTTTCAGACCCCAGAGTATAATAATCGGAGACCCAAGGAGGGAATGCCAACATAAAAACCATTGTTACTTACCTATCCTCGGGTCCGCTGCACTCCTCGGTGGTGTCAGCCATCTTCAATGATGTCCAGGATGTCAAATGACCCGGGACGTCACATGATCTGGGATGTCGCATGACCTGAGACGCAGGCCCCGGTCATGTGACGTCAGGGACGTCATGCAAGTAGGCCCAAAGCCTGCCTGGAGCTGGGAGATGTAAGTAACAGTGTTTTTTTATGTTCTCTTACCTCTCCCAGGTCTCCAATCATTATACTTGGGGGTCTGAAAAGACCCCCGAGTATAATAATAGTGTTTGTGGGGCCCGTGGCGTCACTTACCGATCCCAGCCCCTGCCAGGATTGGTAAGTAAATAGGGCCAGTCACCGGCGAGAGTTACTGTCCTATTAAGGAAAAAAAGAACCTCAGCGGTAGCGGCTGTCGCCGGGCCCCTAATGTCCTGGGCCCTGTGGCAGCCGCTACCGATGCTACCCCGGTAGTTACGCCCCTGTCTATACGGAAGGTAGGTGATATAAATAATACTGCTACATTTACAGAAGATGTCCAGCACTATAACAATTTCTACAAAGAGTGTACCCACATTACCAACCCCTACCATTTCCTTGCCAACATTTCCCTGTTTAACGCTAGTCTTTGATCACAATAAATCCTATATAACTCTGGTATCGCCGTCACCATAATGACCATCATTTGCCATGTCATTTTTAATGTAAAACGAACGCTGTAAAAACAAAATGCAAAAAAATATGATAGAATTGAATGTTTGTTTTTTTTCCTCTCCCACAAACGGTTAATAAAAGCCAATCAAAGCATTAAATGTACCCCAAAATGGTGCCAATGGAAAGTACAACTTGTCATGCAAAGAATAAGCCCTCACATTTGTATGTCAAGAGAGAAATGGAAAAGTTATGAATGTTGGAAGGAAAATATAAAAAAAAAAAAAGTTGCTGAGCATAAATGTCCTAACAAGCCTGCGTCCTTAAAGGGTTAAGCCCAGTCGCCAAGGTTATGAGCGCAGTTCGGCTTTCTAAAACAATTTGCGGCGTTGTTCATCGCCTATTACCGCGCACGAGTCTCCCCTGACATTGTTCGCTTCCTATTTTGCACTTCAGTTTTTACTTTGTAGTTTTAATGTGCTTGAAGAAGAGATTTTGACTGACTGGTCCTTTATAGGGCCTGCGGGATCCTTTGATCTGATACTTAAGAGAAATACAGAGCAGGGAAGCAATGAGAAATGCTACATACATATCTAAGTCATTACAGAGCCGCAGACACTCCCTGTATAGACGGCGTACACATCCTCATCCTAGTGGTGACAGCGGGCCCGGGGGACGGGGGGGCCCGACATTTCTAGGCATTTTACAGAAGAGGATATTCTCTTAGGATGGTTGAATCTTGTTAGATGAAATAATGAAGCAAAGTAGACAGCAAGAGCTGGAGCTGGATCCAGGCTGCCTGCAAGAGCAATGTATCCCCTGTCCAAAGGATAAGGGAAAATTTGCAGATCGGTGGTTATCTGACCTCTGGGACCCCCCGTCGATCACAAGAACAGAGGTGTCATGGACTAGCTGTAGTAGTATCATGGTCTGATAAGTCCCTATCCTTAAATGGGGGACGTGCTGATAGTAGGACCCCCGCCAATCCCGAGAACTGGGTGTTTTGCACCCCAGTTCTGATTAGGGTACAGAGTGCGCCACTCCATTCATTTGAATGGGGACTGTCAGAAATAGCCAAGTACACAGAGCCCAGTAGCTATGGCCACCTCCACACAACCTATAGCTATGCACCTGATCCTGTGCAGCTGCCTTTCCTAAGCTATAGGAATGAAGTACAGGGTCAGGGTGCAAGTTATTGGTGCCCAGGCAGCCCCAAATTGATTTTTCTTAGTGATGACTTGACCACAGGATAGGTTTTCAGTATGTGAGCTGTGAGAGTCTGACAACCATACCCTACAGAGATCAGCTTTTCCAACGGTGTCTGAGCGCTGGAAGCTATAAAAGTGGACAAGGAGCATGTACAGGATCTTATATACTGCTGCTCTTCCCCAGAGCCACTGCTAGACAGTGGACAAGGAACATATACAGGATCTTATATACTGCTGCTCTTCCCCAGAGCCACTGCTAGACAGTGGAAAAGGAGCATGTACAGGCTCTTCTATACTGATGCTCTTCCCCAGAACCAGTGCTATGCAGTGGACAGGGAGCATGTACAGGCTGTTATATTCTATTGCACTTCCCAAGAACCAGTGCTAGACAGTGGACAGGGATCATGTATAGGCTCTTCTATTCTGTTGCACTTCCCCAGAACCAGTGTCAGGCAGTGGACAGGGAGCACATACAGGCTCTTCTATACTGCTGCACTTCCCAAGAACCAGTGCTAGACAGTGGACAGGGATCATGTATAGGCTCTTCTATTCTGTTGCACTTCCCCAGAATCAGTGCTAGGCAGTGGACAAGGAGCACGTACAGGCTCTTTTATACTGCTGCACTTCCCCAGAATCAGTGCTAGGCAGTGGACAAGGAGCACGTACAGGCTCTTTTATACTGCTGCACTTCCCCAGAATCAGTGCTAGGCAGTGGACAAGGAGCACGTACAGGCTCTTTTATACTGCTGCACTTCCCCAGAATCAGTGCTAGGCAGTGGACAAGGAGCACGTACAGGCAAGAACTGCTTCCTCCATCGCTATGCCTGTCTGCGACATGGAGAGAAGACCGTCGTCACTGGTGAATTTCTCAATATGACACACCATATTAGTAAAGCATCTGTCCATTTTTTTTTTCATACCTGCCGATGCCAAGTGCGTATGGCATAAGGGTTGGGTTACTTGATGAAGAAATTCACATATGCATACAACATTTTTGAAATTTAGAAAAAAAACATCTCTCCCCGAGTTATTTGCCAGTGACAGACACACGTCATAGTGCAATGTCACTGACTACGACCACACCCGGGTTCTGCTTACATGTGATAAGACGACTATTGGTGTCCTGATGATGCTTTACTACAAAAATACTGAAAAAAAAGCGGTGAATGTAATAGGGTAACAGATGTATAGCAATATACATAGTCCAGGTTGTGCGCTCACCTATGTACCCACTGATGGGCAGTTCTATGGAATCCCTGCGATGAACCGCTATAGGGCATGTCGGACCATACACATATTCTATGGCGCCTTTTCCTTTTTGAATTTGTGATAAATCTACATCAGAATCTGAAAATTTGTCAAGAATTTTGCTATGGATTCTGGAAAATTCAACCTCAGCATTGAATTGATCTACTGTGGATATGAAATCCGCACCAAGGGTCAGTCCACAGCATGTGGAAGGGATTTGTAAAATTTACACATGGCATAAACACTCTGGTTCGGCCACAGGGTAAATGCCCAATCCCACCGAAGGTCTAGCAAATCCCATTCACACATTGCAGAAAAATACACACAGCGAAATCACTGCGATTTCCAAAACCGTCACGGTTTTGGAAATTGCAGCATATCAACTTATAGGTATGGACACACTGGCCTTAGGTTAAGGTCCCATATAGCAGACCGCAGCAAAAAAACGGAACGTCAACGCGTCACCTACAATAATGCAGCGTCACATTGATCATTATAACTGGTTTGGTGAATTGTGTCCTAGTTGTGTGAATAGATACATTAAAATCTATAGGCACTGGGATAAGCCAAGCTTAAAGGGGATGTCTTATCAGAGGGAATCCCTTAAGGGCAATGTGCTGATTGACCCAGGTACCAATCCCAGCATCCCCGGGACACAGCAGCCAGCCAGGCATTTGGATGAATGGCTATCCTCGAAATACAAGGACGGATCAAGCACACCGGGATCTGTACACTGCTGATCTCCATTCTGTGCATGGGACCCCTCTCTATGACCCCATTAGTAGGTGGTACAGACATAGGTTGTCTTCATAAGACAGATCTCTTAAAGGGGGTGCTCTAATTTCGGGCAAATAAAATTTTTATACTTAGTTTCTCCAACCTGATCATGTCTGACATGGGTGCATGACCTGTTACAAGATGAATACACTGCAACAAACTCTCCACCAATGTCAGCCGGACATGGCCAGGATGTTTTTTAAGACCTGATGTGAGTTTCACTTCACTGACAGTAAGCAGAGATCTTGAAAAAGTAAGTGCTCATTCACACATCCAGGCCCCATAATAACATCCTCAACAGCCCCATACGAATGGATCAATTCCCATGACCGCTGGTCTAATGGCCCATGTGGCCAATCTGAAAAAAAAAAAATAACATGGTCCAACTTCACAGACCCTTCAATAGACTCAAGTCTATGAGGTATCCATGAACACGAGTTACCCTGGGGTGCATGAAACCTTCGTCTGACTATGTATTTAGGTTCAGAAAGGATAGCACATGGCTTAGTATCCATATCCTTATGCTATCTGTGTTGTCCGCTGTCCATACACTTGAATCATTGCGCCAAGTCACCAAAATGGACAGGAATGTGATCAGTTCCATATTTTACAGCTCTTTTCCATTGCCCAGACTCTCATCCATATAAAATACAGATGTGTGTATGGGGCCATAGAAATGAATGGGTTCCTATATTATCTGTAATTGCAGACAACACACTACAATGGTGTGCATGGACCTTAAGGGATTGATACAACGTATAGTAGAAAGTTTCCGAAGCCCCCTTTAAGGGGTGCACTATTATAAGATTAGCCACTCTCTCCGCACTTAGATGAATATCCCTCAATGTCATGTGAAGAAATAATCATTTTTGTTACTTCATAGCCATAAAACACGGGGAAGGCTTCCCGATCCGCCAAAGGACAGCTGCAGATGGAGTTTTATAGTCGGAATATTTGTCATTGGATACAGAATATTACATTCATGTGGAGAGGTGGCTTCAAGTTCAGAAGACATCTACAACCTTCCCCCCTATAGACCCTATATACCCCACCTCTAATTCACTCACCTTAATGAGCATGATGCCTCCACCTTGGAAGGTCCCTGTGCCCTTCACTCGCTCGTGGTAGTTTTCGGACTCTCTTCTGGACCTTCTGTTTCCCAGGCGAGAGGTTCTTTGCTATCTCTGACTTCAGCCTTGCTATCTATGAGTCCAGGCGTTGTCGGCTCACTACCCTTCTGCCCTCCTCCCTATTTTATGCCTCGCTTGAAATACGCCGATCAGCAAACTGGATGGGAATTGACTTGGTTATAGCTAAGCAATGTATAGCTGTGTGGCAGCTGACAACCATATGTAGGACAAAGTCATAAAACATGGGCATGTTTGGTATGTTATGGAATAGAAATATCGCCGGTACTCAAATTCCATTATTCCGGTGTAAATGAGATCTGGTGGTGGATCAATGGACAGTCATAGAAAGTAATCTTAACATTTACCTATTAGATTACAATGCCCTGTTAGGCCCTGTTCACATCTTCCCAGCATGTACAGTGAACACATCCATGCAGGGACGGGCACACGGATAAAACTGATGGACTCCGGAGAGCCGTGCCCTGGTAACCAATGAGCTAGTGATGGTCATTGGTTGTGGCAGAGGCCAGGAGAGTGCGGTGAGTACAACTGTCACTACTCACCACTCCAAGTACTCCGCTCCCTTCTGTGCTCGGCATCGCTCTGACGGAGGCACCAGGACCAGACAAGAAGTAGGAGTCCTATGATACATGCTGGAAACGTACTCACCACTCGCTCTACGGGGCCCATACTGTGTGCGCTCAAGGTATTATATTGTGTGTGCCCTGTGGGAACTGTTGTGTGTGGCACATGGGGGCGCTATAGTGTGTAAGATGTGGAAGCATTATACTATATGGGGCATTTAGGGGACACTACAGTGTGTGTGGGGACTCCCACTATAATATGCCCTCTGTAATAATCCCCAACACCTTTATCTGTAGACCCCCATTAATTCGACATGTGTCCTGCATATCCCGGGCTGGTTTATTCTTCACACTATATACCCATATAGCATATACACTATAGTGTCTTTCCCTTTGTAGAGTCAGATATGTCCATGTATTTTACATTGATTTCCATAGGAACTGTGCAATGCTTCATTTCCCCTGTGGTGGCGCTGCAGGAAAACTGAACACTTGCATTTCACCATAGAGTACAGCAGTCTGTGATTGGTGAAAACGGTTGTCCAGTTATCACACGTGTTGATATCATTGCAGAATCCGTTGAGGAGTCTTCATTTTCCCTGCAGTAACAGTAGAGGAGAAATGGCGCATTTTGTGGCAGCCATTAAAGTCGCTGGACCATCTGTGTAATGCCAGAACGTGCGTTCGTATCGGCTCTCTGCTCTGCACCAATAAGGCATATGGATGGAGGCTGTAAAACAGTCAACCCCCTTAATGGCCTGTGTAATTGTTGGCCTGGGGACTGGAAAACAGATTGTCAAATCTATCAGTCTACTATATAGCCATGGTTGTCCTTCCCTCTGCGAGCCCTACAAGCTACACTCATTGATAAAAAAAAAATCCCGCACCAAGAAGGAGTTGTTGGAATGGAATGAAAAGATAATATGTGTAAGAGATTACAATATTACAGCCAAAGGATAGGCTTATTGGGGAAAAGCACAATGTTAAGGAGGCTCTAGGACCCTGTTGGCGCCTCTGGCCTGGATACAGAATAAGATATACTTGGACATGGAGGGATACAGGCTACATATCCTGCGGTACATTTGCACACAGATGTTGTAGCTGGGCCTGTAGATCCTGCCCACTCATATTGGAATCCTAGCTAGTCCCATAAATGCTCAATCCCTCTGTCCCCCTTATGGAGCCATTTTTTTTTTCTTTGGGGGGGAAGGGGGAAGTAATGTAATAGCAATGTATAGAATCAAAAAATAAAGTAAATAAAAGTTGTAAATCCCTCCTTTCCCTAGAATACATATAAAAGTAGAAAATGACTGAGACATATACATTAGGTATCCCTGTGTCTGACAGTGCCCAGTCTACTGAATATAGGGGATCTGCAGTGCTCCTGTTCCGTCAGGAAGGGGTTAATAGGAGCACTGCAGATCCCCTATAGTCAGCCAGGCTGAATTCCAAGTGGGGGAAAAAAAAAAACAGTCCTCAAGCTCAGGGAAGGGGCAGACAGACAACCAAAACACCCCCTCCCCTTTCCCAGCACCCAGCAACTACTGCACCCAAAAACTCTGACCATTTTAATTTTTGAAATTTTCCAGTAGCTGCTGCATTTCCCCCCCTCGGCTTATACTCGAGTCAATAAGTTTTCCCAGTTTTTTTATGGTAAAATTAGGGGCCTCGGCTTATACTCTGGTCGGCTTATGCTCGAGTATATACGGTATATCTGGTCACAGTGAACACCTTGATGCCACGTCTATTTCCATCTTCTCATTGCTCCTCTCTGGGTTGTTGCATTTGCTCCTTAAAGGGGTTGTCCAGGATTATTTTTTTTTATGGCCTATCCTTAGCCTAGGCCATAAATATATGATTTATATGGGTCCGACGCTGATCTTCTGTACAGAGCATCTTCTGGTGCCCATCCAGTTTAGAATACAGGACAGAAGCAGGAAGCTCTGTCAGTTGTCTAGTGGCCCGGCGCCCATTGAAGTCAATAGAGGGGAGCACGGCTTTGGATCACGCCCCATATTGCGTACAGGACAGGTTCTGGAAGTAGCTCCATACAGCTGATTGATCTGCGGTCTGTGTGTCCACCCACTGTTGAGGATAGGTCATAAAAAAAATAAGCATGGATAACCCCTTTAATATTAATAATATAACATGTCCCCCATAGGGCATCAGTATACCATATTAGGTGTTGCCTTCACGAGGTTTATACTATCTCTGATTTTTAGCAGTGATCGATTCCTCTCCTAACACACCATGTGCCAATACAGACACAAGAGTCATTCATAATGGACGAGCAAAATATCTCCATGTGTCAGTCATCGCCCATCCCGGCCTCTCCACCTCAGCATAAGTAATTGTCACATCCGACTCCCATAATTGCTTTGAAGGGAGGAGAGACTGAGCGACAGCTTGGCGAAAAACAAAAAGAGGATCACCCAAAAACATCCAAAATGGACCTGGTGGGATCTGCAGGTACCTCTGGCCACTGGACTGTCCATCAGATGCCACCATCGGCGTATATAGATTTCATCTTTGCTGCAGTCCCCTCCTGTCGCTTGTTTCACTTCCCTCTTTTCAAGAATTTGCAAGTTAAAGTGGATGGCCAGGATTATAAAAAAAAGTTCGCAATGGTCTTTGTTTATTTTGCTGCAGTGATCTTGTGCAACGCATAGGTGCATCGCTTCTGAGGCCAGTGATAGTGATTGAGGCAGCATCTAAATCTATTACCCTGTCCACTGATGCCCTGTAGTGAGAAGATTTATGATACACAGCCTTCCACTGTCAGAAAAGCTCAAATTAACTCTTTCATGGCAAAAAAAAAAGAAAAAAAAAAGTAGTTGGCCAGAATCTTATATGGAGGAATTCTAGGGGAATGGTGGGGTGTTTGTGTTTGTAGACAAGTTGTGAAGAAGTCATCCGAAATACATTAGGAAAGGGAAATGCTGCTATAATGTACGAATGGATTGCGGCTCATAAGGGGTGTAACTAGAAAAGACAAGGCCCCATAGCATACTTTTGACTGCCCTTCTCCCCCCTGTAAATAATAAATTACACACCACCACTCACCTAGACCATTGCCTCTCAAGAAATCAGAAGCTGTAGATACTGGGCTTTATTGTTCAATACACAATATAATGCCCCCTTGCCCACGTTACTGACTGTACACATTATAACACCCCCTTTTCTGACCCCCACACAGTATAATGCTGCAATTTCTGGCCCCCACACAGTACAGCCACCACTTTACTGGCCCTTGCACAGTATACTGCCCCCATATAGAAAATGCCCCCTTTTTTGACCCCCATACATTAAGTGTCCCTTTACTGGTTTCCAAACAATGAGTGTTCACTTTATTGGCCCCCATACAGTAAATATTCCCTTCGCTGACCCCCACACACTAACTGCGCATACCCACCGGCCACGAGAAAATGGCTGCTTACACAGTATTATAAGCGGCCATTTTCTCGTGGCCTGTGGGCATGTACAGTCTGCTCTGCCCAAGGCCTAGAAGTTGGAAACCTGCGCCGGAAGAAGAGGATGAAGAGGACGTTGTTGACAAAGATGGAGGCGGCGCTGGAGAGAGTCCTCTCGCAGCATTGGGGATGCCCCCAGTGCTGTTTGAGCACTGGGGCCCGCCCCCAGTGCTGCGAGAGAACTCATTTGCATACCGTTAAAAACCAGAATTCCTACAAAGCGGCGGCGCGGAGAAGACAATGAAAGGTAAGAGAAAAATAGCCTTTCTTAAGGCTATTCCTACGTGTTACTCAGAAAAAAAAAAACGTTTGTATGATAGGATCCCTTTAAATGACCTTCCTATTTGTGGGGTCCACCATTGTGGCTGTCTCGGAGCGGAGGATTTATCAGGTAATTTTTGTTGTTACTTTATCTCATTCCTTGCTCCCCTTCACGCTTGTGCAGGTTCTTACCATACACTAAAATAAAGGAAGCAGTCATCCTGAGCTTGGCCCCCTCTCTCCAGGGGCCCCCTAGCAGCTGCAGTGGCCGCCTCAATGCTATGTACGCCCTTGGATCTGCTAACAAATATCTCACTTGGCTGTAGTCTCCTCTTACTTTGCCTGCACTTTTTGGGCACCCAGCACCACCCAGTCTCCTTGCTTTGTCCACACTGTGGGGTTTACAGAAGATTTTGGGAATCTTTGAAGGGATATGACCCCGATAGAGATCTCCGTGTATAGCAGCGCTGAGCGGATCAATGTATCCCACATCCCCCTATGCCCCACAGTAGTATTTCATAAGCTGGACTGTCACACTGCATTACTCTATGACATGTTACCCTCTAGAAACCCTATATTACCGCTCATTAACACCCTGAACTATTCCAGATCACCCAGCGTGACCTCACGCAGCCAGCCCTGATAAACACCATCAAATGCCATAAAAATCCTCTCCGTACCGTAGTTATTGTATGAGTTATATGTGCCCCTGGGGGGAGCAGGCGGCTCATACACAACATCTACTACCATACTACTATATATTATCCCTCACTCGGTAGGAGAGTCATCGGTGACTATTCAGTCACTAGGAAGCCATATTACATATTATATGGCCTCCAGCACTATGTTATATTGTCTCCTGTCAATGACCTAGATATATACTGGTCCTATTCAATTAATGTCGAAATGTAGAGCGTGAGCTCTTATGGCAAGGGGACGCGCACTTGTCTGTCACATTGTTGATGTTCATTCAGTTTTATTTGCTTCACCCTGATATGATGGTATTATTCAATCATGGTATGATAATACTATCCAGGCATCATATAGTTGTATTATTTCATCACAATATGGTTGTATTATTCACTCACTGTATGATGGTATTATTCGGCCACAGTATGGATGTATTATATAGTCACTGTATGATGGTATTATTCGTCCACAGTATGGTTGTATTATACAGTCACTGTATGATGGTATTATTCGGCCACAGTATGGTTGTATTATACAATCACTGTATGATGGTATTATTCGGTCACAGTATGGTTGTATTATACAGTCACTGTATGATGGTATTATTCGGCCACAGTATGGATGTATTATACAGTCACTGTATGATGGTATTATTCGGCCACAGTATGGTTGTATTATACAATCACTGTATGATGGTATTATTCGGCCACAGTATGGTTGTATTATACAATCACTGTATGATGGTATTATTCAGTCACAGTATGGTTGTATTATACAATCACTGTATGATGGTATTATTCGGTCACAGTATGGTTGTATTATACAGTCACTGTATGATGCTATTATTTGGCCACAATATGGTTGTATTATACAGTCACTGTATGATGGTATTATTCGCTCACAGTATGGTTGTATTATACAATCACTGTATGATGGTATTATTCGGTCACAGTATGGTTGTATTATACAGTCACTGTATGATGGTATTATTCGGCCACAGTATGGATGTATTATACAGTCACTGTATGATGGTATTATTCGGCCACAGTATGGTTGTATTATACAATCACTGTATGATGGTATTATTCGGCCACAGTATGGTTGTATTATACAATCACTGTATGATAGTATTATTCGGTCACAGTATGGTTGTATTATACAGTCACTGTATGATGCTATTATTTGGCCACAATATGGTTGTATTATACAGTCACTGTATGATGGTATTATTCGCTCACAGTATGGTTGTATTATACAGTCACTGTATGATGGTATTATTCGGCCACAGTATGGATGTATTATATAGTCACTGTATGATGGTATTATTCGTCCACAGTATGGTTGTATTATACAGTCACTGTATGATGGTATTATTCGGCCACAGTATGGTTGTATTATACAATCACTGTATGATGGTATTATTCGGTCACAGTATGGTTGTATTATACAGTCACTGTATGATGGTATTATTCGGCCACAGTATGGATGTATTATACAGTCACTGTATGATGGTATTATTCGGCCACAGTATGGTTGTATTATACAATCACTGTATGATGGTATTATTCGGCCACAGTATGGTTGTATTATACAGTCACTGTATGATGGTATTATTCGGCCACAGTATGGATGTATTATATAGTCACTGTATGATGGTATTATTCGTCCACAGTATGGATGTATTATATAGTCACTGTATGATGGTATTATTCGTCCACAGTATGGTTGTATTATACAGTCACTGTATGATGGTATTATTCGGCCACAGTATGGTTGTATTATTCACTCACTGTATGATGCTATTATTTGGCCACAGTATGGTTGTATTATACAATCACTGTATGATGGTATTATTTGGCCACAGTATGGTTGTATTATACAATCACTGTATGATGGTATTATTCGGTCACAGTATGGTTGTGTTATACAGTCACTGTATGATGGTATTATTCGGCCACAGTATGGTTGTATTATACAATCACTGTATGATGGTATTATTCGGTCACAGTATGGTTGTATTATACAGTCACTGTATGATGCTATTATTTGGCCACAATATGGTTGTATTATACAGTCACTGTATGATGCTATTATTTGGCCACAATATGGTTGTATTATACAGTCACTGTATGATGCTATTATTTGGCCACAGTATGGTTGTATTATACAGTCACTGTATGATGGTATTATTCGGCCACAGTATGGTTGTATTATTCAGTCACTATATTTTGATATTATACAACAACAGTATGGTTGTATTTTTTTGTTATTATATGTTGATATTATTTTACCCACATTATGGTGGTATTATTTCCTCACAGCCTGGTTATATTATTCAGTATCTGTTTGGTGGTTTTCTTTATCCACTGTATATTGATATCATTCATCTTCAGTGTGGTGTTAGGGTCACTTCACACCAAGTTTTTTAGAGGAAGATTTTGACATGGAATCCGCCTGAAAAAACTGCCTCCCATTCATTTCATATGACAGTGATAAACGGCTATTTTACCCATTGATTTCAACGTGTTCTGTGCAGAAAACGGAACCCACTGAAGTCTCCCATGGGAGTCTTTTTTTTCAGCGCTGATTCTTACGCGGGTTATCGTGCCATAATCAGCGCCACTTTACTCCGTGTGAACGGACCCTTAGACAAAGCACCTGTCATCACATATAGTGAGCCCAATTCTTGCAGCAGGACCTTCCCATTACATTTATCTATACTTATATGGTCCCATTCTATCTGTAAGTGAGCGGACATTGTCCATGAAATGTGCTAGCTATTCATTAGATTTACTAGCCGCCACCAGACTGGCTGCAAACGCCAATTGATTTTGCACTGGAAGATCCGCCAGACCCTGGTGACGGAGAACACGCAGTATCTGGGAGGACCAGGCCTCGGGCCGTGTTCTCCGGGTTTTACTCCACTTACGGTATATCATAATTCCTGTGAACTACATGTAGAATTATAGCTACGACATATATAATACATATTATTTTGTTTTACACAGATTTGAGTTTTGCAAGACTGAAAAATGTACAAAAAGATTTATTTATTTACCTATTTATATAATTCATTGATTTTTTTTTTTTCATTCATTTGTACATATTTGTAGATATTGTTTACCTTGAAATACTATCCATCCTTAGGCTAGAAGTTGTAATACATAAAATGCAGTCAATGGGCTCCATAAAATGCTTCATTTCCTCTCTGGTGTGCTGAATTAGCAGTATCTGCCAGGCTGTATGCCCTTACCGCTAGTTGCCAGGCTGTATGCCCTCACCACTATTTGCCAGGCTATATGCCCTTACCACTAGTTGTCAGGCTGTATGCCCTTACCACTAGTTGTCAGGCTGTATGCCCTTACCACTAGTTGCCAGGCTGTATGCCCTTACCACCAGCTGTATGGACATATGCCAACTTGAGGTGTGAGTTTTAAGATAAGATAAGATAATCCTTTAATAGTCCCACATTGGGGAAATTTCAGCGTGTTACAGCAGCATAGTAATACAGATATAGGATAATACACAGTAATATATTACAGACGTAGACACACATAAGCTGAGAAGAGAAGATATACTAGGAGGCCTTAGCAGCTAAGGAAAAACAGAAGAGAAAAAGGAAGACCTCATGGTCATCGTCATAATCATTTGCCACGTAAAGCAATTGATGGTCAGACAGATATGAGCAGATCCTTGGAAGCCTCTATAAGTGACATAGTCATGGTCAGACAGGCCCACCTGAGAGCCAGCTGCTTCTCTCCAGGCCCGGGTCTGGATACAGTAACGCTGCAGTTATCACTAACATGAGCCCAAGTCTATTTAGGTTTTTTAGGGTATGTAATGATACTGAAGTACCACAAGATGGCTGCACCACTACTGAAAGATGGTGCAGAGATCAACAACACAGAATACACAGGTGACTGGTTTCCCTTTTATTTGCAAAGTCGAAGGTTGGTGCTTGGCCTTGTATTTTCCTTTAGCTGGAGCAGAGATAACAACCCGAAGCTCTCTCCATATTACTGTCATTATGTTATCAGTTGTTACAGACGCAGCCTGACCGGGCTTTGTTGCAGGCAAAATGCCACAAAATGATCCCGCTTCTGTTGACATCACTTTTCTTCTGATCACAGCATTATCACAGCATGTGGTGGGGGGTCCGCCAGGCATATGTCATATCACAGCTACAGAAATATTACTGCTGGAAAGGATTGTCTACGAGAAATCTGCATGTACTCTAGACATCCAGTAATAGATAATGGGGAAATGTATACATTTATTGTATACAGAGTGTTTAATAGTGACCCTTTACTGAATCACGGCTTCTCAGGTTTTTAATTGCGGCCTCCGTAGCCTAAACATGGTGACATCTTGGTAGTTCATGCTATGACCTCCATGTCCCCCACCCAGGCTATGGACACGATCAGTCTCCTTCCTTCTCTGGTGGCTATAATATAACCCCTTCTTACTTCCTAGCCTTTACAACTATACTACTATATTAATGGAGACATTGGAGATTCTGCACACAGCACTCACAGATAACAGAGACAGGCAGTGAAAAATCTGTAGCCAATGCCATGATCTCCATGTCCCCCACCCAGACTATGGACACAATCAGTCTCCTTCCTCCTCTGGTGGCTATAATATAACCCCTTCTTACTTCCTAACCTTTACAACTATACTACTATACTATTGGAGACACTGGAGATTCTGCACACAGCACTCACAGATAACAGAGACAGGCAGTGAAAAATCTGTAGCCAATGCCTGTCTCACTGCACTCCTCCCTTAGATAAAGCATACTGTAAATTATATCTTCAGCAGCACTGGAGCGACATACAGAAGAATATAAAGGGTGGGACTTGGTGGGGAGAATTCTGGGAGCTCCTTGGAGGCTCCGCTCCTTCCTGACAAACAGAGTATTAAGTTATTCTAGTACAGTGGATGTGAATCCACTGTACCACTAAACTGATTTCAGTTGGGACTACTCTTGAGGGCATTGTCTAAGTAGCCCCCTGGTATTCACTCCTTAACCCCCATACAGGGATCTGGAATTCACTGTAGGGAATCACCAGGTCCTACCTCTAAGATTAATCTCCTATCAGTGGCAGCATACCCAGGGAGGTCGAAAGATGTTGGTGTGTAAAACAGAAAGGAGAGACACGAGATGTTGTCAGTGGAAGAGGCAACGTCAGGACAAGTGGCACAGAATCAGTACAGTTATCAGGCAGAGGTCAGGGCAGAAGGAACAGGTTCAGAGTTGAATAAGTACAGTCATGGCCAAAAGTTTTGAGAATGACACAAATCTTCTATTGTCACATGATCTGCTGCCCTCTGGTTTATGTGTGTTTGTCAGATGTTTTTATCACATACAGAAATAGAATCGCAATCATATTATGAGTAACAAAAGCTTATATTGACAGTTAGAATGAGTTAATGCAGCGTTGCAATATTTGCGGTGTTGACCCTTCTTCTTCAGGACCTCTGCAATTCTCCCTGGCATGCTCTCAATCAACTTCTGGACCAAATCCTGACTGATAGCAGTCCATTCTTGCACAATCAATGCTTGCATTTTGTCAGAATTTGTAGGTTTTTGTTTGTCCACCCGTCTCTTGATGATTGACCACAAGTTCTCAATGGGATTAAGATCTGGGGAGTTTCCAGGCCATGGACCCAAAATCTCTATGTTTTGTTCCCTGAGCCATTTAGTTATCACCTTTGCTTTATGGCAAGGTGCTCCATCATGCTGGAAAAGGCATTGTTGATCGCCAAACTGCTCTTGGACGGTTGGGAGAAGTTGATCTTGGAGGACATTCTGGTACCATTCTTTATTCATGGCTGTGTTTTTAGGCAAGACTGTGAGAGAGCCGATTCCCTTGGCTGAGAAGCAACCCCACACATAAATGGTTTCAGGATGCTTTACAGTTGGCATGAGACAAGACTGGTGGTAGTGCTCACCTCGTCTTCTCCGAATAAGCTGTTTTCCAGATGTCCCAAACAATCGAAAAGGGGATTCATCAGAGAAAATGACTTTACCCCAGTCCTCAGCAGTCCACTCCCTCTACCTTTTGCAGAATATCAGTCTGTCCCTGATGTTTTTTTCAGGAGAGAAGTGGCTTCTTTGCTGCCCTCCTTGAGACCAGGCCTTGCTCCAAGAGTCTCCACCTCACAGTGTGTGCAGATGCACTCACACCTGCCTGCTGCCATTCCTGAGCAAGCTCTGCACTGCTGGTAGCCCGATCCCGCAGCTGAAACACTTTTAAGAGACAGTCCTGGCCGCTTGCTGGTCTTTCTTGGGCGCCCTGGAGCCTTTTTGCCAACAATGGAACCTCTCTCCTTGAAGGTCTTGATGATGCGATAGATTGTTGACTGAGGTGCAATCTTTCTAGCTGCGATACTCTTCCCTGTTAGGCCATTTTTGTGCAGTGCAATGATGACTGCATGTGTTTCTTTAGAGATAACCATGGTTAACAGAAGAGAAACAATGATGCCAAGCACCAGCCTCCTTTTAAAGTTTCCAGTGGTGTCATTCTTACTTAATCATGACAGATTGATCTCCAGCCCTGTCCTCATCAACACCCACACCTGTGTTAATGGAGCAATCACTGAAACGATGTTAGCTGGTCCTTTTAAGGCAGTGCTGCAATGATGTTGAAATGTGTTTTGGGGGATAAAGTTCATTTTTTAGGCAAATATTGACTTTGCAAGTAAATGCTGTTAAGCTGATCACTCTTTATAATATTCTGGAGTATATGCAAATTGCCATTAGAACAACTGAAGCAGTAGACTTTGTAAAAATTAATATTTGTATCATTCTCAAAACTTTTGGCCATGACTGTAGACAGAAGTCAAGACATGGGTAGAGTACATGGTAACACAGGACAAAGTCATGCTAAGAAACTTCTTGACTAGGGACAAAGGGTGCACACTGGCCCTTTAAGAGCTGTGATGAAGCAGCTGCAGCCGCACAGAAGAGTAGGCTACACAGGAACGTAGTGGATTAAGAATATGGGACCACAGTCAGTTAGTAGAGATACCAATGGTCCTTGACAGCCAGCATTACAGTTATTGGCTGTTCTGCAACCAACAGAGGATCAATATGAAGAAACCAATGTGGAGAGTAACTGAGCGTGTGTGTCCACCAGCACTTCGCTCATAAGGTGGACTTTTACACTGATATATACTTTATACACTAGGAGTGCTACTGCGCACACGCCGCAGTCATTTTTATTGTAGTTCTAAGTATCCTTAGAACTACACGAGCATGCGCAGAATGCTCATGAACGTCTTCATATCCGGAAGAAAAGAAGACGAAGGCGGAGAAGAGCCAGGACAGGAGGACGTTGCTGGAAGAAGAAAGAAGAGGAAGGAGGGACCGAAGATGACATCGGATCGTGCACGAACGCCCAGCATGCCCGTTCAGATATCATTTACATATATGTTTTTATAGCTTTATTTTAAAACGGGCAGGGGGTTTAAAATAAGATTAGCGGTGCCTGAATATCCTTTTTAAAGGCTATTCGCGTATACGTGGGGCTCTATCAGTATGATTTTGCTGATAGAGCCCCTTTAATTCTATTATGTTTCATATTGCAATTAAAACTGAGAAATATGTAAAAAAAATTGTTTGTACCCCGGAAGATCAGCCATGTCTCCCTCGCCCCCTCGTGTCTGACTGTAAGACCACTAGTTGCAGCAGGAGCCTCCCCCCTCTGCCTGATATAGGACAGAATGATTGTTAAGCCCAACCCCTTGGTTAATCCGTACCCTGCCCAGCTCACAATGGAGCAGATCAGTAAGAGATTACCCCCTTTGTTCTCTGCAGTTTTTCTCCAAGGATCATGCAGAAAATGCTGCAGACTGACAACCAGCGAGAGTGACTACCGCATGGGTGCCGGGTTGAGACGTACTGCTGTGATCGTAATGTGAACCAATTAACAAGTTACAGGTTAGACATTGGGGCTGCTCGCTGCGTGTTCCTACAACAGCTGTAAATATTAATCTGACTCCGAGAAATGAGTGCGTTGTCAGACGACATTGGCTTTTGTCACGGTGGTATCAAATTGTATTACACTCACTGCGGTTCTGGCCTACTTCTGTCGTGTGTCACTGAAGTACTTGCCGTAGAACTGTTTCCCCGTGGTTTCCCAATCACACTAAATTATTGCCTGTCACCCCATCCGTCAGTGTCACCACAGTGGATCACGTATGTGTCACATTATTTTACCCTAGGAGCGTAATGTCACTATATAATCTGCTGCTACAATACATTATCCTCTGGCAGGAGCTTCCCTGTTGTAGCAATGAGACAGTGACTGTTGACTGCCCTGCTTAAAGGGTGCTTTGTCTCCTTAAAGGGATTGTGCTAGTAAGGAGTGTGTTTCAGATCGCCTGGGGTCCAACTGTTGGGACTTCCATCACCCCTTGCGATGAGAAGAACGGGGGACGGAAAGTCATCTATTCCTCCTCCTTGTGAATGGAGCTCCAGTGCTGACGCTCCATTCATTGCTATGAACTGTCTCTGGCAGCCATATAGCAGTGAATGCAGCATCGGTCATACAAAGGCACCAGTGCTCCATTCACTATAAGTCATAGGGGGCCTCCATTCTCCTAATCACAGAGGTTCCTGGCGGATTTGACATTTATCCCCTATTCTTGTGGATAGGGAAGTGTCCTTAATGGCACAACCCCTTTAAGGAGGATATTATCTTTTTCAAGCCACCTTATGACGTTCAGGATCTTATAGACTTTAGATACCCTGCTAAAAATTCTGGCAAAAGAATAGGGTGTAATTAGGAGAACAGTGCCTCTGTATGCTGCCCTCTAGAGAGCAGCCCCCTTAACATTATGCATGACTCAGTTAATAAGCCTACTAACATGATGCGGGGTTTGTTGCCAAATTAGTATTTCTATTCCAAAAGAAACAGATTCCCAGTTATGGACAGCGCTGTTTCGGTCTTTTGGACCTCCTCAGCATAGCGCTGGTAAACTGATTTGGCATACACTCTCCCTAATATGTATGATTATCCCCTGGCCCTGGTCTATAGTCTCTCACTCTGCCAAATCAGTATCCCTACGCTATGCTGAGGAGGCCCAATAGGCCGAAACAGCGCTGTCCATAACTAGGAATCTGTTCCTTTTGGAATAGAAATACTAATTTGGCAATAAACCCTGCATCATGATAGTAGGCTTATTAACTGAGTCATGCATGATGTTAAGGGGGCTACCCTCTAGAGGGCAGCATACAGAGTGCACTGTTCTCCTAATTACATCCTGGAGAACAGATTTGCATATTTTTTACCCAGAATCCCTAGCGGAGCAGGAATGACTTGTAAGTCTCCGTGCGCCTATGTAGGCACACACTCTCCCTAATGTGTATGATTATCCCCTGACCCTGGCAAAAGAATATGCAGATATATTCTCCATGGTGGAAAAGGGGGAACTTGCTCTAGCGCCACCTTTGGGAAGGTAGCTCCCTATAGATCAATGCCTGATTTTACCTGGCATATCCCTGACTAATACAGAGACGCGAGTGAGGAGATTTGTACAAGAGATGCAAAGTCGGCTGAATCTGCCAATTTTGGTAGGACTAACTGACCATGTTATGCGTATAGAGAATTGACGACTTTTCTCAGATGGCGCTTATGGAAAGAAGCATCAGACATGTTGGATTTCAGTATGCCCAATCGTTTATTTTCACAGGAGACAATCCACTCCCATATGTTTCTGGGCAGAAGTGAAAGTTGGTATCTGCAGAAAAACCTGGAAGAAATTAACCATTTACAATCCATTGGCCCCTAGGGTTGGGCCTAGATTTGCCACAATTGCCTACAGACTCCAGATCTTCTCTAGAACTGACACCCAATGCCACCACTTTAGCTGAGCATGTCATTTTTGGATGATGCCTGTATTATGGCTGTCGGTAGGCAAATCTGACTCATCGTACTCATCCACAGAGCTATTTCCATCAAGTGTCGGTGTCCCACCGCAAGAATGTGGTATTCCAAACATAGTTCCCGCTGATGTAAGTAGGAAGGAGATGATGGTTCGGGGGATCTTTGCGGATCGCATTATCGTCTAATACAAATCTCCCTCAGGAAATGGTATCATTAAGAATGAAGTGTTGTACCGGTAATGTCTTCCCTGCGTTATATATGTTCTCTGCTCATACTATAGCTTACCAGTATTTAGCCCATGTGCATGGATTTGTCAGGGGAACTTGGATTTCTGCCACAGATGTTGGTGTTCTGTACAATTTTTCAATACATAAATCTTTTTGTTTCCGTTACATAATTTTTTTTTCTTGTTAAATTTGCAAAATAATTCTATGTAATAAATTTTTTCTCTTCATTTTTTTAATGCCCTAAATTACGAGGCCTTATGTATTATTTTTTTTGTTTTAAAAAATATCATTTATTATTATTATTATATTTCTTTATTATATTTTTCAATATATTATTTATTTTATTTTATTATTATTATTATTATTATTATTATTAACTAGCAGAGAAAATGTCTTCCATCAGCCCAGAGCAAGGAAAACTAAAAAGAATCAGGTAAGTGGCCCTTTGACGTGGTTTACATCACAGCTCTGGGCGCCAAAGCAGCTTGTGGTTGCGTCAGCACTCAAAATGGCGGCCGCTAGAAGTGCTGGCGCGCTGTGAGGAGAAAGGGGTGGGGCTTTAGAGGGGTGATCCTCATAGGTGAGCACTGGTCATACAGTGTGTGTGTCTGTGTGTACAGAAATATATACAGTACATACTAGCATATGCCCACGACTTCGTCTGCGGGTTGGTGTTGGCGCTGAGCCACTTATATTTAGCCAATTGCTGTTGTGGATCATCCGCCTGCTCCTGCGTCTCGGCTCTGCTACATGGCAGCATATGTGCAGCATACTCAGTTGTATGTACATCTCTGTATATGGAGAGCGTACTGAGGTGAGCTATAGCGCGGCCTAAGCTCTGCTACATCTGGCCATTTGGATTATAGGGGTGTTCTTATGTCAGTGTGTGAGTAGCTTCTGTGTTACAAAGGGCTGAATGGATGTTGCTGAAATGTGCCAAGGTTCGATCAGCCTGCACCCGCGTCTCGGCTCTGCTACATCACTGCATATGCGTAGGATACCCAGCTGTATGTACATGTTTGCATATGGAGAGCCTACAGAGGTGTGCTACAGCGCTGCGTAAGCTCTGCTACATCGGGCAATTGTGATTACAGGGGTTTTGTTATGTGACCTTCTGAGTAGCTTCTATCTTACAAAGGGTTGAAGGGATGTTGCTGAAATGTGCCAAAGTTTCCCCCCATCAGAGGCAGAACAACACATTCCCTGTAGTACTCACTGAAACTCTGCACCTAATATACTCCTCTTGTCCACACACAGCCTGCATGCTCTGTAGTCTCCTGATCTTCTATGAGACTCCATTTTCATCAGCTTTCACACTGTCCAGCTTCATCCTATATAGCTCCGCCCACAAAATAGTGTGTAGCTCCGCCCACTGCCTAACATGATCCTATCCTAGAATGGCTCAAGGACCTGTGATGATGTCATCACAGGTCCTTTAGTGTTGTGTGACCCTACATTCCTTCACTGCGGTCGTGTAGTGATGTCGTTTACCGGGATAAAAAGTAGCCTATGTTTTACTCGGGGTTCCTATCTATGTATGTGGCAAATTTCCTGCAAATCCGTTTAGTTTTTTTTTGCGTGATTGAGGAACAAACATCCTTAGTAGGATAGGATAATAATAATAATAATAATAATAATAATATTCAAACAGACAGGTTGTCACTGGCGATGTCAGCCCTGGAAATGGAAGACCAGAGAGAGGTGAGTAATTTACTCAACTCTCCCTGGTCTTCCATTTCCAGCGCTGACATCAGCAGTGACGTCCTGTTTGTATGAGGTCACCGCTGCAGCCAATCACAGGCCTCGTCAGTGATCATCTCACATACAGCAAGTAATGGCCACCGTCAATCGGGGGACCTAAACAGGATCGGGAAGAGGTGAGTACATTTTGTCCATTAGTAGCACCTATATACTGTATCCCCCATGATGCATTTAAATGCAGCATTAGAAGAGTTAAACACCCAAGAGGGTTGTTTTCCTTTTTTTCCCCCTCATTTTAGTTGCTGTTGTTTTATTCTGTAACTTGTATAATTTTGGTTAATATGAGTTGAAGGCATTTTTTATACTCATTTTATTTTGTAGGTTTTTTTTGTATGTTGCTTTGATTATTTTTTATTTTTCGTTTTTTTTTGGGGGGGAGGTGGGGTCTTGGTGCCTTTTTACATACTATATTCCTCGAAAGTTAAGAGTTATAAAAAAAAAGTTTATATTTTTGTCAACGGTTTCGTTTTCTACTATACAGTAACTATTCACAGGATCTGCCGTTACAATGAAAACAGCCCCTTCTGGTGACATTAGTCACAAGCAAAGCTGATGCGGGTCTGCCAAAACCCAGAATCTCTGCCATACGGAGGACACCCCGTGAGGATGTGATCACTGTGTTCAATAGCCCAGCCTCCATACTATACAGAGCACTCATTAAACACTGTGTACGTAGCAATGGAGAACACAGAAGCTGCAATCAACCAATTTTGGCCTATCTCCAGGGTCTCCGAGCACCCAACCAATTCTTGCTTGACTGCAGGAGCAGAGGCTTTCAGCTACACCATACGCTTACAATGGCATAAGAGTAAACCCTGGACCCCAGGTTGTACATTCACAGTACATAGTTTTCTCATAGGAGAAATTAGATTCTGGTCATAAAGACTCAAAAGGCATTCTTAAAGGGAATGTGTCACCAGAAACCAGTATATCAACCCAGCCCTGCAGATAGGTAGGTTAAGGTCACCAGAACCTAAGATATCAACCCAGCCCTGGAGATAGGTAGGTTAGGGTCACCAGAACCAGGACATAAACCCAGCCCTGCAGATAGGTAAGTTAGGGTCACCAGAACCCAGGATATCAACACAGCCCTGCAGATAGATAGGTTAGGGTCACCTGATTGAGACATTGTTTTGCTTTGTGACTCAAGGCCTACATACAGTCCTATGAAAAAGTTTGGGCACCCCTATTAATCTTAATCATTTTTAGTTCTAAATATTTTGGTATTTGCAACAGCCATTTCAGTTTGATATATCTAATAACTGATGGACACAGTAATATTTCAGGATTGAAATGAGGTTTATTGTACTAACAGAAAATGTGCAATATGCATTAAACCAAAATTTGACCGGTGCAAAAGTATGGGCACCTCAACAGAAAAGTGACATTAATATTTAGTACATCCTCCTTTTGCAAAGATAACAGCCTCTAGTCGCTTCCTGTAGCTTTTAATCAGTTCCTGGATCCTGGATAAAGGTATTTTGGACAAACAATTCAAGTTCAGTTAAGTTAGATGGTCGCCGAGCATGGACAGCCCGCTTCAAATCATCCCACAGATGTTCAATGATATTCAGGTCTGGGGACTGGGATGGCCATTCCAGAACATTGTAATTGTTCCTCTGCATGAATGCCTGAGGATTTGGAGCGGTGTTTTGGATCATTGTCTTGCTGAAATATCCATCCCCGGTGTAACTTCAACTTCGTCACTGATTCTTGAACATTATTCTCAAGAATCTGCTGATACTGAGTGGAATCCATGCGACCCTCAACTTCAACAAGATTCCCGATGCCGGCATTGGCCACACAGCCCCAAAGCATGATGGAACCTCCACCAAATTTTACAGTGGGTAGCATGTGTTTTTCTTGGAATGCTGTTTCTTTTTGGACGCCATGCATAACGCCTTTTTTTATAACCAAACAACTCAATTTTTGTTTCCAAAATGAAGCTGCCTTGTCCAAATGTGCTTTTTCATACCTCAGGCAACTCTATTTGTGGCGTACGTGCAGAAACGGCTTCTTTCTCATCACTCTCCCATACAGCTTCTATTTGTGCAAAGTGCGCTGTATAGTTGACCGATGCACAGTGACACCATCTGCAGCAAGATGATGCTGCAGCTCTTTGGAGGTGGTCTGTGGATTGTCCTTGACTGTTCTCACCATTCTTCTTCTCTGCCTTTCTGATATTTTTCTTGGCCTGCCACTTCTGGGCTTAACAAGAACTGTCCCTGTGGTCTTCCATTTCCTTACTATGTTCCTCACAGTGGAAACTGACAGGTTAAATCTCTGAGACAACGTTTTGTATCCTTCCCCTGAACAACTATGTTGAACAATCTTTGTTTTCAGATCATTTGAGAGCGGGCTGTCCATGTTCGGCGACCATCAAACTTAACTGAACTTGAATTGTTTTGTAGAAAGAAATGGTCCAAAATACCTTCATCCAGGATCCAGGAACTGATTAAAAGCTACAGGAAGCGACTAGAGGCTGTTATCTTTGCAAAAGGAGGATGTACTAAATATAAATGTCACTTTTCTGTTGAGGTGCCCATATTTTTGCATCGGTCAAATTTTGGTTTAATGCATATTGCGCATTTTCTGTTAGTACAATAAACCTCATTTCAATCCTGAAATATTACTGTGTCCATCAGTTATTAGATATATCAAACTGAAATGGCTGTTGCAAACACCAAAATATTTAGAACTAAAAATGATTAAGATTAATAGGGGTGCCCAAACTTTTTCATAGGACTGTAGCCGAGCTTTGCTGTTTGACCCTAACCTATCTACCTGCCAGGCTGGGTTGACATTCTGGGTTCTAATAACAGACCCCCTTAAAAAGGGTTAATAATGCTGTATATAGAGGCCCAAAATAGCCTCTTTCAATGTATGTTGCTAACATGGAATACAATGTAGAGCACTGCACAAGTAGTAGGCATTATTATTTATGAGAGTGCAGGGCTAGGAGCGCTAAGTGCATGGGGATAGGTTTGCTAAAATAGATTATCACTGTTATATATGATTATATGTGTGACTGACTACTAGGGTAACAGACATAGCAGTTACCAGGGGATAACACACTTTTTTTTATAAGGGTCTCTACATCCATCAATGATGGCAGCAAACTTTGCAGAGCCAAGTAGTAGCTGGAAGAAGCTGTCATGGCTGTCTGGGCTAGATGGAGAAGATAGAGGAACAGAGGAGAAGGCTCGTGTGACTGTAGGTTCAGTCCTGCACTTGGGTTTCCATTCTTCAGGTCTGCTTTACCTGCAGAAACCCGCGGACCACTCTCTGAGAGTAGTGAGACACTAGTAGAGCCGACTGCGTGTGCCAGCCAGCGGCCATTTTTGGGAAGCCACTCTTGCTCTTGTAGTTCAGTGCAGGAGCAGCCTCCCAAAAATGGCCGCCAGCCGGCATGTGCGCAGTCGGCTCTACTAGTGTCTCACTGGCAGAGCCAACTGCGCAGGCGTCGGAGGTGACGCAGGAGGAAGACGACAGAGAAGGGGAGGATCCAGCCGAAGATAGAGGCGTCACAGGATCGTGTTCTCGAGCAGCAGTGGGGACGCCCCCATCGCATTTTCAGCGTCGGGGCCCGCCCCCATCACTGCCAGATAGCTAATTTGCATACCGGTAAAAACAGTATTTCTAAGGAACGGCGCAGCGGAGATCACATCTAAAGGTAAGAGACGAATAGCCTTTCTAAAGGCCATTTCGACGTCTTATCCACAAAAAAAGAGGTTTTAATGGTAGAATCCCTTTAAATACCTATCTAAAATATATTTGTACCTCACAAATGTTGGTAGAATACCAATATAGATATGACAGATATAGGTAATACACTTCTCACACAGAGACTCAAAGCGCAGGGAGCATTTTGGAGTAGGGGAGTTAGTGTCTGCCGTACAGGCGCTCATCCCCAACACCCATGATTATAACCAAGTTTGCAGGCCAAATGGGTTCTGAGAATTTTAATGGGAGGCACTCGGATGACACCAAATGCCATCCAAATACCATGCTCCATGTCAATGGGGGGTTTCGCTGGATCAGAACGGAGCATCAGAACCCCCATTGGAAGGCTCCGGCTGCAAACCTGCTTGTGTGCAAGAGGCCGAAATTGTGCCACGGATAATAGTTTTATTCTCCATCTCCTTTGTTATCTCCGGCCATTTAGCTGTACAAATGCTCAGAAATTAGCAATAACTGGTGAGTGTAAATGGGGGCGTATTTAGACATAGCCCTGCCCCATGTATGATCTCAGTCCAGTGTGACCAGTATCATACTCTGTCAGAACCAGCGGACCTGTCCCGCTCTGTGGGTGGTAGGTCCTGACATCATCTCATAGTGTAACACATATGAGTTGAGTAGTGAAGCAGTGAGTATTGAGTATCAGTGTCTTTTTATATTTAGTGGGTACCAAGATAGGGACATAATATTGTACGGACAGCTGGAGGGGGGACTATAAACTGTGGGGGCAGATGGAGGGGAATAATAAACTGTGGGGGTAGATGGAGAGGGAACATGAAACTGATGGCAGCTGGAGCAGCACTTTAAAATGGGGGCAGAGGAAGGGTCCAGTTCACTCCTGATGATGAAGTAGGCCAACCATGTGCCCATTCATTTTCTCCTATACTCCAATAGAGAATGATGACGCTAGGTTCACACCTGCGTTCGGGTCTCCGTTCTATGGTTTCCGTCTTCTGCATGCCAGAAGACGGAAACCATAGACCGGGTCCAGCCGTGAGCGGCGGTGAGCGTTTTATGCTCTCCGCCGCGAAATCGGATTTTTTTATCCGGACACAGATACTGCATGTCTGACTCTGTGTCCGGATTATAAAACCCGGTTTCGCGGCGGAGAGCATAAAACGCTCACCGCCGCTCACGGCCGGACAGCTTTCTCACCTATTCAAATGAATGGGTGAGAAAGACTCCTGCAGGTTTCTGTCTCCTGCCTCTGTTTTAGGCAGGAAACGGAAACCTCAAGTACGGAGTCCCGGCGCAGATGTGAACGAGCCCTCAGAGTGTTACGGCACCTGCTTGGAGGAACCAAACCCTGTCTTTGGGATCGCTGAGCGTCTGAGTGGTCAGACCTCCACCAATCATGAGGTCATCGCCTACCCTATCGAAGGGGGATAATGTTTAAAGTTAGTACAACCCCTTTCATTTCTGTTATTTTACAGTATTTTATGTTGAGGCTTTTACTGTAGGTTACAGTATTTTATGTTGCGGCTTTTACTGTAGGTTACGGTATTTTCTGTTGCGGCTTTTTACTTTATGTTGTGGTATTTTATAGTATTTTATGTTGTGGTATTTTACTGTATGTGATATTATTTTATGTTATGGGATTTTTCTGTTATAGTATTTGCACTGTATATTATGGTATTTTACCTTATGTTAATGAAGTTTTCTGTTATGGGATTTTTCTGTCCTAGTATTTTTACTCTGTTATGGGATTTTATGTTATGTTATCTTACTGTATGTTAAGGGCTAGTTCACACGTAGTTATTTGGTCCGGATTTTGACGTGGGAAGCCGTGTCAGATTTCAGACCAAAACACGCCTGCCGCGGCTAGTCGCGGCTTTCCACGAATGAATGGGCCTAGTCCAGAGGGATTGTCTTGAAATGGACGCCATGGCGGTTTCCACATCAAGATAGGGCAGGTCGCTTCTTTTTTCAGCGAGCGGTATTTTACCGCTTGCGGAAAAAGGAAATGACCGGCTCCCTTTGAATTCAATGGGAGGCGGTTTTTTGACACGGATCCGCATCAAAATCCAGACCAAATAACTACATAGTTACACAGTACATAATCTATGGACAGGACTGAACCTTTCCTTGTGATGCCGTCTTTGCATTTTTAATTCAATAGATCATTTTTTTGCTGTTTGATTCCTACGCGAAGTTGAGACATTACAGAGAAGCAACAGGGATTTTACTGGCATGGCTAGTAGCATTAAAAAATGAGCCACCTTCTCTGAAAGATCAGTCTGGTATCTGCAGATAATGATTTTCTGTTACGTGCAGCTTTATATCGCCTTTCATTCTCACATTCACTTCTTACATTTATCTTGCAGACAATCCTTCCTTGAGGACCTTCACAGAAAACCTACACCCTTATGTGTCCATCTTGAAAGTTGAGAATGATAACTGAAAGATTAGGTTATGGCCATGTTTGTACCTATTTCTGTAGGGCTGCATTAACACTGTTTGCCAGAGTTGTCAAGTTTAAAATACATTGTGGGTAAAAAAAAACGCAACAAGAAGAGAAAAAAGACTCATAAAATACAACAAGAACACAGAATAGAATGTAAAAATACAACAAGAACACAGAATAGAATGTAAAAATACAACAAGAACACAGAATAGAATGTAAAACTACAACAAGAACACAATAGAATGTAAAAATACAACGAGACCACAGAATAGAATGTAAAAATACAACAAGAACACAGAATAGAATGTAAAAATACAACAAGAACACAATAGAATGTAAAAATACAACGAGACCACAGAATAGAATGTAAAAATACAACAAGAACACAGAATAGAATGTAAAAAATGCAACAAGAACACAGAATAGAATGTAAAAAATGCAACAAGAACACAGAATAGAATGTTTTCCAACTACTCTTCACCACTATCAACCTGGCCTCATCCATACATTCTGCAGAATTTACATTTCCCTTTCCTTCTCTATCTGGGCCCAGACCACCATGAAGACTTGTTCACAACATGTCAATGCACACAAGCTTCCCAACTTCTCCATCCCCTATCAGTAGCTCCAACATAGTAGCTAACTTTGGTGCCACAGCCCCCCCCCCCCCCCCCAGAATCCTTCTGTGACTATATACTGCTGACCTACTTCTATTGCCATTAAAGGGTTAATTTTTCTTCTTTCTGACAGTGGAAGGCTGTGGATCATAAAGATCCAGTGAATTAGGAGTCAGGGATAATACATTTACATTGCACAGACTGTCATCCATCAAAGGGAATCAGAAAGAAGATGAAAGAACTTGTACTTCCTGTTCTGTAGAGATCACTTCTCAGTCAGTCACTGCAGTCATGTGCTATGTTAATCAGACACTGCAGTCATGTACTATGTTAGTCAGTCACTGCAGTCATGTACTATGTTAGTCAGTCACTGCAGTCATGTACTATGTTAGTCAGTCACTGCAGTCATGTACTACGTTAGTCAGTCACTGCAGTCATGTACTATGTTAGTCAGTCACTGCAATCATGTACTACGGTAGTCAGACACTGCAGTCATGTACTATGTTAGTCACTGCAGTCGTGTACTATGTTAGTCAGTCACTGCAGTCATGTACTATGTTAGTCAGTCACTGCAGTCATGCACTATGTTAGTCAGTCACTGCAGTCATGTACTACGTTAGTCAGTCACTGCAGTCATGTACTACGGTAGTCACTGCAGTCATGTACTACGTTAGTCAGTCACTGCAGTCATGTACTATGTTAGTCAGTCACTGCAGTCATGTACTACGTTAGTCAGTCACTGCAGTCATGTACTATGTTAGTCAGTCACTGCAATCATGTACTACGGTAGTCAGACACTGCAGTCATGTACTATGTTAGTCACTGCAGTCGTGTACTATGTTAGTCAGTCACTGCAGTCATGCACTATGTTAATCAGTCACTGCAGTCATGTACTATATTAGTCACTGCAGTCATGTACTACGTTAGTCAGTCACTGCAGTCATGTACTACGTTAGTCAGTCACTGCAGTCATGTACTACGTTAGTCAGTCACTGCAGTCATGTACTATGGTAAGTCACTGCAGTCATATACTATGTTAGTAAGTCACTGCAGTCATGTACTAAGTCATTCAATGCAGTTATGTACTATGATAGTCAGTCACTGCAGTCATGTCTTATGTTGCTGCAGTAATATAAGGTGTCACTGTTGTTATATACTGTGTCTATCACTGTGGTCTTGCACTATGTTGTTTAAATTCATATACAATGTCACTGGTTATATACTGTGCCTATCACTGCAGTAATATACTATGCTACTGCAGTCATATAAGGTGTCACTGATTATATACTGTGTCAGTAACTGCGGTAATATACTATGTTGCTGCCTTCATATAAGGTATAACTGCAGTAACATACTATGTTACTCCAGTCATGTATAGTGTCCCTGGTTATATACTGTGTCTCACTGAAGTAATATACCATCTTGCTGCAGTCATATATTGTGCCTATCATTGTGGTAATATACTATGATACTGTAGTCATATAAGGTGTCACTGTGGTTATATACTGTGCCTGCCACTGCGGTAATATACTATGTTACTGCAGTCATACAGTCCTATGAAAAAGTTTGGGCACCCCTATTAATCTTAATCATTTTTAGTTCTAAATATTTTGGTGTTTGCAACAGCCATTTCAGTTTGATATATCTAATAACTGATGGACACAGTAATATTTCAGGATTGAAATGAGGTTTATTGTACTAACAGAAAATGCGCAATATGCATTAAACCAAAATTTGACCGATGCAAAAATATGGGCACCTCAACAGAAAAGTGACATTAATATTTAGTACATCCTCCTTTTGCAAAGATAACAGCCTCTAGTCGCTTCCTGTAGCTTTTAATCAGTTCCTGGATCCTGGATGAAGGTATTTTGGACCATTTCTTTCTACAAAACAATTCAAGTTCAGTTAAGTTTGATGGTCGCCAAGCATGGACAGCCCGCTCTCAAATGATCTGAAAACAAAGATTGTTCAACATAGTTGTTCAGGGGAAGGATACAAAACGTTGTCTCAGAGATTTAACCTGTCAGTTTCCACTGTGAGGAACATAGTAAGGAAATGGAAGACCACAGGGACAGTTCTTGTTAAGCCCAGAAGTGGCAGGCCAAGAAAAATATCAGAAAGGCAGAGAAGAAGAATGGTGAGAACAGTCAAGGACAATCCACAGACCACCTCCAAAGAGCTGCAGCATCATCTTGCTGCAGATGGTGTCACTGTGCATCGGTCAGCTATACAGCGCACTTTGCACAAATAGAAGCTGTATGGGAGAGTGATGAGAAAGAAGCCGTTTCTGCACGTATGCCACAAATAGAGTTGCCTGAGGTATGAAAAAGCATATTTGGACAAGCCGGCTTCATTTTGGAAACAAAAATTGAGTTGTTTGGTTATAAAAAAAGGTGTTATGCATGGCGTCCAAAAAGAAACAGCATTCCAAGAAAAACACATGCTACCCACTGTAAAATTTGGTGGAGGTTCCATCATGCTTTGGGGCTGTGTGGCCAATGCCGGCATCGGGAATCTTGTTAAAGTTGAGGGTCGCATGGATTCCACTCAGTATCAGCAGATTCTTGAGAATAATGTTCAAGAATCAGTGACGAAGTTGAAGTTACGCCGGGGATGGATATTTCAGCAAGACAATGATCCAAAACACCGCTCCAAATCCTCAGGCATTCATGCAGAGGAACAATTACAATGTTCTGGAATGGCCATCCCAGTCCCCAGACCTGAATATCATTGAACATCTGTGGGATGATTTGAAGCGGGCTGTCCATGCTCGGCGACCATCTAACTTAACTGAACTTGAATTGTTTGTCCAAAATACCTTTATCCAGGATCCAGGAACTGATTAAAAGCTACAGGAAGCGACTAGAGGCTGTTATCTTTGCAAAAGGAGGATCTACTAAATATTAATGTCACTTTTCTGTTGAGGTGCCCATACTTTTGCACCGGTCAAATTTTGGTTTAATGCATATTGCGCATTTTCTGTTAGTACAATAAACCTCATTTCAATCCTGAAATATTACTGTGTCCATCAGTTATTAGATATATCAAACTGAAATGGCTGCTGCAAACACCAAAATATTTAGAACAAAAAATGATTAAGATTAATAGGGGTGCCCAAACTTTTTCATAGGACTGTATATGGTGACACTGCAGTAATATACTATGCTACTGCAGTCATATATGGTATCACTGGTTATATACTGTGTCGGTAACTGTGGTAATATACTATGTTGTTGCAGTCACTAGTTATATACTGTGCCTGCCATTGCGGTAATATACTATATAACTGCAGTCATATATGGTGTCCCTGGTTATATACTGTGTCTGTCACTTAGGTAATATACCATGTTGCTGCAGTCATATACTGTGTCACTTGCTGCAGTCATATAATATGTTTCTGCAGTCTTGCACTGTGTCTGTCTGTACAGTTATATCCAGTATAGAGGTGTTTCTTTCCCTGCCCTAGTTCCCCTATGTTTCTGCAGCCCTATGCTGTGTGAGTGATTGCGGTTGTACATAGTGTGTAGCCGTGTGTCAGGTTTCCAGTGTCTCTCCATGCCTGCAGTGCTGTAGTCTGCCTATGTTACTGCAGTGGTGTACTCTTACGCTCAGTAGCTGCAGTATTGAACTTCTTATTCCATTACAGTCATGTTCTACTCGGTCACTGCAGTGTTGCACCATCCTTATTACCATTCCCTACACAAGTGTGTGTATGTGTATACATATATATATATATATATATATATATATATATATATATATATATACATACACACACACGTATATGCTGCTGTCAGATCACTCCAGCTCCAGCACTATTCTTTATCATTGTCCCATCATGGTTACAATGTGTCACTATCTAACTGAGGAATCGCTCCGTGTTGTATTCTGTCACTACACCAATGTATTACCCCCGTACACGCCTGTCACATCCAGCTGATGGATTGCTACGCTTTATCATACAGTACTTAAAGGGACTTTCTAAGATTTAAAAGAATGGCTTCATTAGAAAATGACTTCTAGTTGCACCCCT